>NW_026614300.1:0-108875 GCF_026230105.1 Diorhabda sublineata | reverse complement strand
TCTCAAATATATGAGAAATGTTGAAATTTGACTCCAAATTAGGAAGTTAGACTTTGAAAATTTTCAATTAACACAAAGTGACAGTTGACCTCAATGGGCTTCAATCGATGTTATTCGATGATATCTGACAAAGGTAGATGCAAACTCACTCAAATATATGAGAAATGTTGAAATTCGACTCCAAATTAGGAAGTTACACTTTGAAAATTTTCAATTTACACAAAGTGACAGTTGACCTCAACGGGCTTCAATCGATGTTATTCGATGATATCTAACAAAGTTGGATGCAAACTCACTCTAATATATGAGAAATGTTGAAATTCGACTTCAAGTTAGGAAGTTAGACTTTGAAAATTTTCAATTAACACAAAGTGACAGTTGACGTCAATGGGCTTCAATCGATGTTATTCGATGATATCTGATAAAGTTAGATGCAAACTCACTCAAATATATGAGAAATGTTGAAATTTGACTTCAAATTAGGAAGTTAGACTTTGAAAATTTTCAATTAACACAAAGTGACAGTTGACCTCAATGGGCTTCAATCGATTTTATTCGATGATATCTGACAAAGTTAGATGCAAACTCACTCAAATATATGAGAAATGTTGAAATTCGACTTCAAATTAGGAAGTTGGACTTTGAAAATTTTCAATTAACACAAAGTGACAGTTGACCTCAACGGGCTTCAATCGATGTTATTCGATGATATCTGACAAAGTTATATGCAAACTCACTCAAATATATGAGAAATGTTGAAATTCGACTTCAAATTAGGAAGTTAGACTTTGAAAATTTTCAATTAACACAAAGTGACAGTTGACCTCAACTGGCTTCAATCGATGTTATTCGATGATATCTGACAAAGTTAGATGCAAACTCACTCAAATATATGAGAAATTTTGAAATTCGACTCCAAATTAGGAAGTTAGACTTTGAAAATTTTCAATTAATACAAAGTGACAGTTGACCTCAATGGGCTTCAATCGATGTTATTCGATGATATCTGACGAAGTTAGATGCAAACTCACTCAAATATATGAGAAATGTTGAAATTCGACTTCAAATTAGGAAGTTAGACTTTGAAAATTTTCAATTAACACAAAGTGACAGTTGACCTCAATGGGCTTCAATCGATGTTATTCGATGATATCTGACAAAGTTAGATGCAAACTCACTCAAATATATGAGAAATGTTGAAATTCGACTTCAAATTAGGAAGTTAGACTTTGAAAATTTTCAATTAACACAAAGTGACAGTTGACCTCAATGGGCTTCAATCGATGTTATTCGATGATATCTGACGAAGTTAGATGCAAACTCACTCAAATATATGAGAAATGTTGAAATTTGACTTCAAATTAGGAAGTTAGACTTTGAAAATTTTCAATTAACACAAAGTGACAGTTGACGTCAATGGGCTTCAATCGATGTTATTCGATGATATCTGACAAAGTTATATGCAAACTCACTCAAATATATGAGAAATGTTGAAATTCGACTCCAAATTAGGAAGTTAGACTTTGAAAATTTTCAATTAACACAAAGTGACAGTTGACCTCAACTGGCTTCAATCGATGTTATTCGATGATATCTGACAAAGTTAGATTCAAACTCACTCAAATATATGAGAAATGTTGAAATTCGACTCCAAATTAGGAAGTTACACTTGAAAATTTTCAATTTACACAAAGTGACAGTTGACCTCAACGGGCTTCAATCGATGTTATTCGATGATATCTGACAAAGTTAGATGCAAACTCACTCAAATATATGAGAAATGTTGAAATTCTACTCCAAATTAGGAAGTTAGACTTTGAAAATTTTCAATCAACACAAAGTGACAGTTGACCTCAATGGGCTTCAATCGATGTTATTCGATGATATCTGACAAAGTTAGATGCAAACTCACTCAAATATATGAGAAATGTTGAAATTCGACTCCAAATTAGGAAGTTAGACTTTGAAAATTTTCAATTAACACAAAGTGACAGTTGACCTCAATGGGCTTCAATCGATGTTATTCGATGATATCTGACAAAGTTAGATGCAAACTCACTCAAATATATGAGAAATGTTGAAATTCGACTCCAAATTAGGAAGTTACACTTTGAAAATTTTCAATTTACACAAAGTGACAGTTGACCTCAACGGGCTTCAATCGATGTTATTCGATGATATCTGACAAAGTTAGATGCAAACTCACTCAAATATATGAGAAATGTTGAAATTCGACTCCAAATTAGGAAGTTAGACTTTGAAAATTTTCAATCAACACAAAGTGACAGTTGACCTCAATGGGCTTCAATCGATGTTATTCGATGATATCTGATGAAGTTAGATGCAAACTCACTCAAATATATGAGAAATGTTGAAATTCGACTCCAAATTAGGAAGTTAGACTTTGAAAATTTTCAATTAACACAAAGTGACAGTTGACCTCAATGGGCTTCAATCGCTTTTATTCGATGATATCTGATGAAGTTAGATGCAAACTCACTCAAATATATGAGAAATGTTGAAATTTGACTCCAAATTAGGAAGTTAGACTTTGAAAATTTTCAATTAACACAAAGTGACAGTTGACCTCAATGGGCTTCAATCGATGTTATTCGATGATATCTGACAAAGTTAGATGCAAACACACTCAAATATATGAGAAATGTTGAAATTCGACTTCAAATTAGGAAGTTACACTTTGAAAATTTTCAATTTACACAAAGTGACAGTTGACCTCAACGGGCTTCAATCGATGTTATTCGATGATATCTGACAAAGTTAGATGCAAACTCACTCAAATATATGAGAAATGTTGAAATTCGACTCCAAATTAGGAAGTTACACTTTGAAAATTTTCAATTTACACAAAGTGACAGTTGACCTCAACGGGCTTCAATCGATGTTATTCGATGATATCTAACAAAGTTGGATGCAAACTCACTCTAATATATGAGAAATGTTGAAATTCGACTTCAAGTTAGGAAGTTAGACTTTGAAAATTTTCAATTAACACAAAGTGACAGTTGACGTCAATGGGCTTCAATCGATGTTATTCGATGATATC
This sequence comes from Diorhabda sublineata, assembly GCF_026230105.1. Taxonomy (NCBI): domain Eukaryota; kingdom Metazoa; phylum Arthropoda; class Insecta; order Coleoptera; family Chrysomelidae; genus Diorhabda; species Diorhabda sublineata. The sequence goes on along the minus strand of NW_026614300.1, from coordinate 105,811 downwards.
TGATAAAGTTAGATGCAAACTCACTCAAATATATGAGAAATGTTGAAATTCGACTCCAAATTAGGAAGTTAGACTTTGAAAATTTTCAATTAACACAAAGTGACAGTTGACCTCAATGGGCTTCAATCGCTTTTATTCGATGATATCTGACAAAGTTAGATGCAAACTCACTCAAATATATGAGAAATGTTGAAATTCGACTCCAAATTAGGAAGTTAGACTTTGAAAATTTTCAATCAACACAAAGTGACAGTTGACCTCAATGGGCTTCAATCGATGTTATTCGATGATATCTGATGAAGTTAGATGCAAACTCACTCAAATATATGAGAAATGTTGAAATTCGACTCCAAATTAGGAAGTTAGACTTTGAAAATTTTCAATTAACACAAAGTGACAGTTGACCTCAATGGGCTTCAATCGCTTTTATTCGATGATATCTGATGGAGTTAGATGCAAACTCACTCAAATATATGAGAAATGTTGAAATTTGACTCCAAATTAGGAAGTTAGACTTTGAAAATTTTCAATTAACACAAAGTGACAGTTGACCTCAATGGGCTTCAATCGATGTTATTCGATGATATCTGACAAAGTTAGATGCAAACTCACTCAAATATATGAGAAATGTTGAAATTCGACTCCAAATTAGGAAGTTACACTTTGAAAATTTTCAATTTACACAAAGTGACAGTTGACCTCAACGGGCTTCAATCGATGTTATTCGATGATATCTAACAAAGTTGGATGCAAACTCACTCTAATATATGAGAAATGTTGAAATTCGACTTCAAGTTAGGAAGTTAGACTTTGAAAATTTTCAATTAACACAAAGTGACAGTTGACGTCAATGGGCTTCAATCGATGTTATTCGATGATATCTGATAAAGTTAGATGCAAACTCACTCAAATATATGAGAAATGTTGAAATTTGACTTCAAATTAGGAAGTTAGACTTTGAAAATTTTCAATTAACACAAAGTGACAGTTGACCTCAATGGGCTTCAATCGATTTTATTCGATGATATCTGACAAAGTTAGATGCAAACTCACTCAAATATATGAGAAATGTTGAAATTCGACTTCAAATTAGGAAGTTGGACTTTGAAAATTTTCAATTAACACAAAGTGACAGTTGACCTCAACGGGCTTCAATCGATGTTATTCGATGATATCTGACAAAGTTATATGCAAACTCACTCAAATATATGAGAAATGTTGAAATTCGACTTCAAATTAGGAAGTTAGACTTTGAAAATTTTCAATTAACACAAAGTGACAGTTGACCTCAACTGGCTTCAATCGATGTTATTCGATGATATCTGACAAAGTTAGATGCAAACTCACTCAAATATATGAGAAATTTTGAAATTCGACTCCAAATTAGGAAGTTAGACTTTGAAAATTTTCAATTAATACAAAGTGACAGTTGACCTCAATGGGCTTCAATCGATGTTATTCGATGATATCTGACGAAGTTAGATGCAAACTCACTCAAATATATGAGAAATGTTGAAATTCGACTTCAAATTAGGAAGTTAGACTTTGAAAATTTTCAATTAACACAAAGTGACAGTTGACCTCAATGGGCTTCAATCGATGTTATTCGATGATATCTGACAAAGTTAGATGCAAACTCACTCAAATATATGAGAAATGTTGAAATTCGACTTCAAATTAGGAAGTTAGACTTTGAAAATTTTCAATTAACACAAAGTGACAGTTGACCTCAATGGGCTTCAATCGATGTTATTCGATGATATCTGACGAAGTTAGATGCAAACTCACTCAAATATATGAGAAATGTTGAAATTTGACTTCAAATTAGGAAGTTAGACTTTGAAAATTTTCAATTAACACAAAGTGACAGTTGACGTCAATGGGCTTCAATCGATGTTATTCGATGATATCTGACAAAGTTATATGCAAACTCACTCAAATATATGAGAAATGTTGAAATTCGACTCCAAATTAGGAAGTTAGACTTTGAAAATTTTCAATTAACACAAAGTGACAGTTGACCTCAACTGGCTTCAATCGATGTTATTCGATGATATCTGACAAAGTTAGATTCAAACTCACTCAAATATATGAGAAATGTTGAAATTCGACTCCAAATTAGGAAGTTACACTTTGAAAATTTTCAATTTACACAAAGTGACAGTTGACCTCAACGGGCTTCAATCGATGTTATTCGATGATATCTGACAAAGTTAGATGCAAACTCACTCAAATATATGAGAAATGTTGAAATTCTACTCCAAATTAGGAAGTTAGACTTTGAAAATTTTCAATCAACACAAAGTGACAGTTGACCTCAATGGGCTTCAATCGATGTTATTCGATGATATCTGACAAAGTTAGATGCAAACTCACTCAAATATATGAGAAATGTTGAAATTCGACTCCAAATTAGGAAGTTAGACTTTGAAAATTTTCAATTAACACAAAGTGACAGTTGACCTCAATGGGCTTCAATCGATGTTATTCGATGATATCTGACAAAGTTAGATGCAAACTCACTCAAATATATGAGAAATGTTGAAATTCGACTCCAAATTAGGAAGTTACACTTTGAAAATTTTCAATTTACACAAAGTGACAGTTGACCTCAACGGGCTTCAATCGATGTTATTCGATGATATCTGACAAAGTTAGATGCAAACTCACTCAAATATATGAGAAATGTTGAAATTCGACTCCAAATTAGGAAGTTAGACTTTGAAAATTTTCAATCAACACAAAGTGACAGTTGACCTCAATGGGCTTCAATCGATGTTATTCGATGATATCTGATGAAGTTAGATGCAAACTCACTCAAATATATGAGAAATGTTGAAATTCGACTCCAAATTAGGAAGTTAGACTTTGAAAATTTTCAATTAACACAAAGTGACAGTTGACCTCAATGGGCTTCAATCGCTTTTATTCGATGATATCTGATGAAGTTAGATGCAAACTCACTCAAATATATGAGAAATGTTGAAATTTGACTCCAAATTAGGAAGTTAGACTTTGAAAATTTTCAATTTACACAATGTGACAGTTGACCTCAACGGGCTTCAATCGATGTTATTCGATGATATCTGACAAAGTTAGATGCAAACTCACTCAAATATATGAGAAATGTTGAAATTCGACTCCAAATTAGGAAGTTACACTTTGAAAATTTTCAATTTACACAAAGTGACAGTTGACCTCAACGGGCTTCAATCGATGTTATTCGATGATATCTAACAAAGTTGGATGCAAACTCACTCTAATATATGAGAAATGTTGAAATTCGACTTCAAGTTAGGAAGTTAGACTTTGAAAATTTTCAATTAACACAAAGTGACAGTTGACGTCAATGGGCTTCAATCGATGTTATTCGATGATATCTGATAAAGTTAGATGCAAACTCACTCAAATATATGAGAAATGTTGAAATTTGACTTCAAATTAGGAAGTTAGACTTTGAAAATTTTCAATTAACACAAAGTGACAGTTGACCTCAATGGGCTTCAATCGATTTTATTCGATGATATCTGACAAAGTTAGATGCAAACTCACTCAAATATATGAGAAATGTTGAAATTCGACTTCAAATTAGGAAGTTGGACTTTGAAAATTTTCAATTAACACAAAGTGACAGTTGACCTCAACGGGCTTCAATCGATGTTATTCGATGATATCTGACAAAGTTATATGCAAACTCACTCAAATATATGAGAAATGTTGAAATTCGACTTAAAATTAGGAAGTTAGACTTTGAAAATTTTCAATTAACACAAAGTGACAGTTGACCTCAACTGGCTTCAATCGATGTTATTCGATGATATCTGACAAAGTTAGATGCAAACTCACTCAAATATATGAGAAATTTTGAAATTCGACTCCAAATTAGGAAGTTAGACTTTGAAAATTTTCAATTAATACAAAGTGACAGTTGACCTCAATGGGCTTCAATCGATGTTATTCGATGATATCTGACGAAGTTAGATGCAAACTCACTCAAATATATGAGAAATGTTGAAATTCGACTTCAAATTAGGAAGTTAGACTTTGAAAATTTTCAATTAACACAAAGTGACAGTTGACCTCAATGGGCTTCAATCGATGTTATTCGATGATATCTGACAAAGTTAGATGCAAACTCACTCAAATATATGAGAAATGTTGAAATTCGACTTCAAATTAGGAAGTTAGACTTTGAAAATTTTCAATTAACACAAAGTGACAGTTGACCTCAATGGGCTTCAATCGATGTTATTCGATGATATCTGACGAAGTTAGATGCAAACTCACTCAAATATATGAGAAATGTTGAAATTTGACTTCAAATTAGGAAGTTAGACTTTGAAAATTTTCAATTAACACAAAGTGACAGTTGACGTCAATGGGCTTCAATCGATGTTATTCGATGATATCTGACAAAGTTATATGCAAACTCACTCAAATATATGAGAAATGTTGAAATTCGACTCCAAATTAGGAAGTTAGACTTTGAAAATTTTCAATTAACACAAAGTGACAGTTGACCTCAACTGGCTTCAATCGATGTTATTCGATGATATCTGACAAAGTTAGATTCAAACTCACTCAAATATATGAGAAATGTTGAAATTCGACTCCAAATTAGGAAGTTACACTTTGAAAATTTTCAATTTACACAAAGTGACAGTTGACCTCAACGGGCTTCAATCGATGTTATTCGATGATATCTAACAAAGTTGGATGCAAACTCACTCTAATATATGAGAAATGTTGAAATTCGACTTCAAGTTAGGAAGTTAGACTTTGAAAATTTTCAATTAACACAAAGTGACAGTTGACGTCAATGGGCTTCAATCGATGTTATTCGATGATATCTGATAAAGTTAGATGCAAACTCACTCAAATATATGAGAAATGTTGAAATTTGACTTCAAATTAGGAAGTTAGACTTTGAAAATTTTCAATTAACACAAAGTGACAGTTGACCTCAATGGGCTTCAATCGATGTTATTCGATGATATCTGACAAAGTTATATGCAAACTCACTCAAATATATGAGAAATGTTGAAATTCGACTTAAAATTAGGAAGTTAGACTTTGAAAATTTTCAATTAACACAAAGTGACAGTTGACCTCAACTGGCTTCAATCGATGTTATTCGATGATATCTGACAAAGTTAGATGCAAACTCACTCAAATATATGAGAAATTTTGAAATTCGACTCCAAATTAGGAAGTTAGACTTTGAAAATTTTCAATTAATACAAAGTGACAGTTGACCTCAATGGGCTTCAATCGATGTTATTCGATGATATCTGACGAAGTTAGATGCAAACTCACTCAAATATATGAGAAATGTTGAAATTCGACTTCAAATTAGGAAGTTAGACTTTGAAAATTTTCAATTAACACAAAGTGACAGTTGACCTCAATGGGCTTCAATCGATGTTATTCGATGATATCTGACAAAGTTAGATGCAAACTCACTCAAATATATGAGAAATGTTGAAATTCGACTTCAAATTAGGAAGTTAGACTTTGAAAATTTTCAATTAACACAAAGTGACAGTTGACCTCAATGGGCTTCAATCGATGTTATTCGATGATATCTGACGAAGTTAGATGCAAACTCACTCAAATATATGAGAAATGTTGAAATTTGACTTCAAATTAGGAAGTTAGACTTTGAAAATTTTCAATTAACACAAAGTGACAGTTGACGTCAATGGGCTTCAATCGATGTTATTCGATGATATCTGACAAAGTTATATGCAAACTCACTCAAATATATGAGAAATGTTGAAATTCGACTCCAAATTAGGAAGTAAGACTTTGAAAATTTTCAATTAACACAAAGTGACAGTTGACCTCAACTGGCTTCAATCGATGTTATTCGATGATATCTGACAAAGTTAGATTCAAACTCACTCAAATATATGAGAAATGTTGAAATTCGACTCCAAATTAGGAAGTTACACTTTGAAAATTTTCAATTTACACAAAGTGACAGTTGACCTCAACGGGCTTCAATCGATGTTATTCGATGATATCTGACAAAGTTAGATGCAAACTCACTCAAATATATGAGAAATGTTGAAATTCGACTTCAAATTAGGAAGTTGGACTTTGAAAATTTTCAATTAACACAAAGTGACAGTTGACCTCAACGGGCTTCAATCGATGTTATTCGATGATATCTGACAAAGTTATATGCAAACTCACTCAAATATATGAGAAATGTTGAAATTCGACTTCAAATTAGGAAGTTAGACTTTGAAAATTTTCAATTAACACAAAGTGACAGTTGACCTCAACTGGCTTCAATCGATGTTATTCGATGATATCTGACAAAGTTAGATGCAAACTCACTCAAATATATGAGAAATTTTGAAATTCGACTCCAAATTAGGAAGTTAGACTTTGAAAATTTTCAATTAATACAAAGTGACAGTTGACCTCAATGGGCTTCAATCGATGTTATTCGATGATATCTGACGAAGTTAGATGCAAACTCACTCAAATATATGAGAAATGTTGAAATTCGACTTCAAATTAGGAAGTTAGACTTTGAAAATTTTCAATTAACACAAAGTGACAGTTGACCTCAATGGGCTTCAATCGATGTTATTCGATGATATCTGACAAAGTTAGATGCAAACTCACTCAAATATATGAGAAATGTTGAAATTCGACTTCAAATTAGGAAGTTAGACTTTGAAAATTTTCAATTAACACAAAGTGACAGTTGACCTCAATGGGCTTCAATCGATGTTATTCGATGATATCTGACGAAGTTAGATGCAAACTCACTCAAATATATGAGAAATGTTGAAATTTGACTTCAAATTAGGAAGTTAGACTTTGAAAATTTTCAATTAACACAAAGTGACAGTTGACGTCAATGGGCTTCAATCGATGTTATTCGATGATATCTGACAAAGTTATATGCAAACTCACTCAAATATATGAGAAATGTTGAAATTCGACTCCAAATTAGGAAGTTAGACTTTGAAAATTTTCAATTAACACAAAGTGACAGTTGACCTCAACTGGCTTCAATCGATGTTATTCGATGATATCTGACAAAGTTAGATTCAAACTCACTCAAATATATGAGAAATGTTGAAATTCGACTCCAAATTAGGAAGTTACACTTTGAAAATTTTCAATTTACACAAAGTGACAGTTGACCTCAACGGGCTTCAATCGATGTTATTCGATGATATCTGACAAAGTTAGATGCAAACTCACTCAAATATATGAGAAATGTTGAAATTCTACTCCAAATTAGGAAGTTAGACTTTGAAAATTTTCAATCAACACAAAGTGACAGTTGACCTCAATGGGCTTCAATCGATGTTATTCGATGATATCTGACAAAGTTAGATGCAAACTCACTCAAATATATGAGAAATGTTGAAATTCGACTCCAAATTAGGAAGTTAGACTTTGAAAATTTTCAATTAACACAAAGTGACAGTTGACCTCAATGGGCTTCAATCGATGTTATTCGATGATATCTGACAAAGTTAGATGCAAACTCACTCAAATATATGAGAAATGTTGAAATTCGACTCCAAATTAGGAAGTTACACTTTGAAAATTTTCAATTTACACAAAGTGACAGTTGACCTCAACGGGCTTCAATCGATGTTATTCGATGATATCTGACAAAGTTAGATGCAAACTCACTCAAATATATGAGAAATGTTGAAATTCGACTCCAAATTAGGAAGTTAGACTTTGAAAATTTTCAATCAACACAAAGTGACAGTTGACCTCAATGGGCTTCAATCGATGTTATTCGATGATATCTGATGAAGTTAGATGCAAACTCACTCAAATATATGAGAAATGTTGAAATTCGACTCCAAATTAGGAAGTTAGACTTTGAAAATTTTCAATTAACACAAAGTGACAGTTGACCTCAATGGGCTTCAATCGCTTTTATTCGATGATATCTGATGAAGTTAGATGCAAACTCACTCAAATATATGAGAAATGTTGAAATTTGACTCCAAATTAGGAAGTTAGACTTTGAAAATTTTCAATTTACACAAAGTGACAGTTGACCTCAACGGGCTTCAATCGATGTTATTCGATGATATCTGACAAAGTTAGATGCAAACTCACTCAAATATATGAGAAATGTTGAAATTCGACTCCAAATTAGGAAGTTACACTTTGAAAATTTTCAATTTACACAAAGTGACAGTTGACCTCAACGGGCTTCAATCGATGTTATTCGATGATATCTAACAAAGTTGGATGCAAACTCACTCTAATATATGAGAAATGTTGAAATTCGACTTCAAGTTAGGAAGTTAGACTTTGAAAATTTTCAATTAACACAAAGTGACAGTTGACGTCAATGGGCTTCAATCGATGTTATTCGATGATATCTGATAAAGTTAGATGCAAACTCACTCAAATATATGAGAAATGTTGAAATTTGACTTCAAATTAGGAAGTTAGACTTTGAAAATTTTCAATTAACACAAAGTGACAGTTGACCTCAATGGGCTTCAATCGATTTTATTCGATGATATCTGACAAAGTTAGATGCAAACTCACTCAAATATATGAGAAATGTTGAAATTCGACTTCAAATTAGGAAGTTGGACTTTGAAAATTTTCAATTAACACAAAGTGACAGTTGACCTCAACGGGCTTCAATCGATGTTATTCGATGATATCTGACAAAGTTATATGCAAACTCACTCAAATATATGAGAAATGTTGAAATTCGACTTAAAATTAGGAAGTTAGACTTTGAAAATTTTCAATTAACACAAAGTGACAGTTGACCTCAACTGGCTTCAATCGATGTTATTCGATGATATCTGACAAAGTTAGATGCAAACTCACTCAAATATATGAGAAATTTTGAAATTCGACTCCAAATTAGGAAGTTAGACTTTGAAAATTTTCAATTAATACAAAGTGACAGTTGACCTCAATGGGCTTCAATCGATGTTATTCGATGATATCTGACGAAGTTAGATGCAAACTCACTCAAATATATGAGAAATGTTGAAATTCGACTTCAAATTAGGAAGTTAGACTTTGAAAATTTTCAATTAACACAAAGTGACAGTTGACCTCAATGGGCTTCAATCGATGTTATTCGATGATATCTGACAAAGTTAGATGCAAACTCACTCAAATATATGAGAAATGTTGAAATTCGACTTCAAATTAGGAAGTTAGACTTTGAAAATTTTCAATTAACACAAAGTGACAGTTGACCTCAATGGGCTTCAATCGATGTTATTCGATGATATCTGACGAAGTTAGATGCAAACTCACTCAAATATATGAGAAATGTTGAAATTTGACTTCAAATTAGGAAGTTAGACTTTGAAAATTTTCAATTAACACAAAGTGACAGTTGACGTCAATGGGCTTCAATCGATGTTATTCGATGATATCTGACAAAGTTATATGCAAACTCACTCAAATATATGAGAAATGTTGAAATTCGACTCCAAATTAGGAAGTTAGACTTTGAAAATTTTCAATTAACACAAAGTGACAGTTGACCTCAACTGGCTTCAATCGATGTTATTCGATGATATCTGACAAAGTTAGATTCAAACTCACTCAAATATATGAGAAATGTTGAAATTCGACTCCAAATTAGGAAGTTACACTTTGAAAATTTTCAATTTACACAAAGTGACAGTTGACCTCAACGGGCTTCAATCGATGTTATTCGATGATATCTAACAAAGTTGGATGCAAACTCACTCTAATATATGAGAAATGTTGAAATTCGACTTCAAGTTAGGAAGTTAGACTTTGAAAATTTTCAATTAACACAAAGTGACAGTTGACGTCAATGGGCTTCAATCGATGTTATTCGATGATATCTGATAAAGTTAGATGCAAACTCACTCAAATATATGAGAAATGTTGAAATTTGACTTCAAATTAGGAAGTTAGACTTTGAAAATTTTCAATTAACACAAAGTGACAGTTGACCTCAATGGGCTTCAATCGATTTTATTCGATGATATCTGACAAAGTTAGATGCAAACTCACTCAAATATATGAGAAATGTTGAAATTCGACTTCAAATTAGGAAGTTGGACTTTGAAAATTTTCAATTAACACAAAGTGACAGTTGACCTCAACGGGCTTCAATCGATGTTATTCGATGATATCTGACAAAGTTATATGCAAACTCACTCAAATATATGAGAAATGTTGAAATTCGACTTAAAATTAGGAAGTTAGACTTTGAAAATTTTCAATTAACACAAAGTGACAGTTGACCTCAACTGGCTTCAATCGATGTTATTCGATGATATCTGACAAAGTTAGATGCAAACTCACTCAAATATATGAGAAATTTTGAAATTCGACTCCAAATTAGGAAGTTAGACTTTGAAAATTTTCAATTAATACAAAGTGACAGTTGACCTCAATGGGCTTCAATCGATGTTATTCGATGATATCTGACGAAGTTAGATGCAAACTCACTCAAATATATGAGAAATGTTGAAATTCGACTTCAAATTAGGAAGTTAGACTTTGAAAATTTTCAATTAACACAAAGTGACAGTTGACCTCAATGGGCTTCAATCGATGTTATTCGATGATATCTGACAAAGTTAGATGCAAACTCACTCAAATATATGAGAAATGTTGAAATTCGACTTCAAATTAGGAAGTTAGACTTTGAAAATTTTCAATTAACACAAAGTGACAGTTGACCTCAATGGGCTTCAATCGATGTTATTCGATGATATCTGACGAAGTTAGATGCAAACTCACTCAAATATATGAGAAATGTTGAAATTTGACTTCAAATTAGGAAGTTAGACTTTGAAAATTTTCAATTAACACAAAGTGACAGTTGACGTCAATGGGCTTCAATCGATGTTATTCGATGATATCTGACAAAGTTATATGCAAACTCACTCAAATATATGAGAAATGTTGAAATTCGACTCCAAATTAGGAAGTAAGACTTTGAAAATTTTCAATTAACACAAAGTGACAGTTGACCTCAACTGGCTTCAATCGATGTTATTCGATGATATCTGACAAAGTTAGATTCAAACTCACTCAAATATATGAGAAATGTTGAAATTCGACTCCAAATTAGGAAGTTACACTTTGAAAATTTTCAATTTACACAAAGTGACAGTTGACCTCAACGGGCTTCAATCGATGTTATTCGATGATATCTGACAAAGTTAGATGCAAACTCACTCAAATATATGAGAAATGTTGAAATTCTACTCCAAATTAGGAAGTTAGACTTTGAAAATTTTCAATCAACACAAAGTGACAGTTGACCTCAATGGGCTTCAATCGATGTTATTCGATGATATCTGACAAAGTTAGATGCAAACTCACTCAAATATATGAGAAATGTTGAAATTCGACTCCAAATTAGGAAGTTAGACTTTGAAAATTTTCAATTAACACAAAGTGACAGTTGACCTCAATGGGCTTCAATCGATGTTATTCGATGATATCTGACAAAGTTAGATGCAAACTCACTCAAATATATGAGAAATGTTGAAATTCGACTCCAAATTAGGAAGTTAGACTTTGAAAATTTTCAATCAACACAAAGTGACAGTTGACCTCAATGGGCTTCAATCGATGTTATTCGATGATATCTGATGAAGTTAGATGCAAACTCACTCAAATATATGAGAAATGTTGAAATTCGACTCCAAATTAGGAAGTTAGACTTTGAAAATTTTCAATCAACACAAAGTGACAGTTGACCTCAATGGGCTTCAATCGATGTTATTCGATGATATCTGATGAAGTTAGATGCAAACTCACTCAAATATATGAGAAATGTTGAAATTCGACTCCAAATTAGGAAGTTAGACTTTGAAAATTTTCAATTAACACAAAGTGACAGTTGACCTCAATGGGCTTCAATCGCTTTTATTCGATGATATCTGATGAAGTTAGATGCAAACTCACTCAAATATATGAGAAATGTTGAAATTTGACTCCAAATTAGGAAGTTAGACTTTGAAAATTTTCAATTAACACAAAGTGACAGTTGACCTCAATGGGCTTCAATCGATGTTATTCGATGATATCTGACAAAGTTAGATGCAAACACACTCAAATATATGAGAAATGTTGAAATTCGACTTCAAATTAGGAAGTTAGACTTTGAAAATTTTCAATTAACACAAAGTGACAGTTGACCTCAATGGGCTTCAATCGATGTTATTCGATGATATCTGACAAAGTTAGATGCAAACTCACTCAAATATATGAGAAATGTTGAAATTCGACTCCAAATTAGGAAGTTACACTTTGAAAATTTTCAATTTACACAAAGTGACAGTTGACCTCAACGGGCTTCAATCGATGTTATTCGATGATATCTGACAAAGTTAGATGCAAACTCACTCAAATATATGAGAAATGTTGAAATTCGACTCCAAATTAGGAAGTTACACTTTGAAAATTTTCAATTTACACAAAGTGACAGTTGACCTCAACGGGCTTCAATCGATGTTATTCGATGATATCTAACAAAGTTGGATGCAAACTCACTCTAATATATGAGAAATGTTGAAATTCGACTTCAAGTTAGGAAGTTAGACTTTGAAAATTTTCAATTAACACAAAGTGACAGTTGACGTCAATGGGCTTCAATCGATGTTATTCGATGATATCTGATAAAGTTAGATGCAAACTCACTCAAATATATGAGAAATGTTGAAATTTGACTTCAAATTAGGAAGTTAGACTTTGAAAATTTTCAATTAACACAAAGTGACAGTTGACCTCAATGGGCTTCAATCGATTTTATTCGATGATATCTGACAAAGTTAGATGCAAACTCACTCAAATATATGAGAAATGTTGAAATTCGACTTCAAATTAGGAAGTTGGACTTTGAAAATTTTCAATTAACACAAAGTGACAGTTGACCTCAACGGGCTTCAATCGATGTTATTCGATGATATCTGACAAAGTTATATGCAAACTCACTCAAATATATGAGAAATGTTGAAATTCGACTTCAAATTAGGAAGTTAGACTTTGAAAATTTTCAATTAACACAAAGTGACAGTTGACCTCAACTGGCTTCAATCGATGTTATTCGATGATATCTGACAAAGTTAGATGCAAACTCACTCAAATATATGAGAAATTTTGAAATTCGACTCCAAATTAGGAAGTTAGACTTTGAAAATTTTCAATTAATACAAAGTGACAGTTGACCTCAATGGGCTTCAATCGATGTTATTCGATGATATCTGACGAAGTTAGATGCAAACTCACTCAAATATATGAGAAATGTTGAAATTCGACTTCAAATTAGGAAGTTAGACTTTGAAAATTTTCAATTAACACAAAGTGACAGTTGACCTCAATGGGCTTCAATCGATGTTATTCGATGATATCTGACAAAGTTAGATGCAAACTCACTCAAATATATGAGAAATGTTGAAATTCGACTTCAAATTAGGAAGTTAGACTTTGAAAATTTTCAATTAACACAAAGTGACAGTTGACCTCAATGGGCTTCAATCGATGTTATTCGATGATATCTGACGAAGTTAGATGCAAACTCACTCAAATATATGAGAAATGTTGAAATTTGACTTCAAATTAGGAAGTTAGACTTTGAAAATTTTCAATTAACACAAAGTGACAGTTGACGTCAATGGGCTTCAATCGATGTTATTCGATGATATCTGACAAAGTTATATGCAAACTCACTCAAATATATGAGAAATGTTGAAATTCGACTCCAAATTAGGAAGTTAGACTTTGAAAATTTTCAATTAACACAAAGTGACAGTTGACCTCAACTGGCTTCAATCGATGTTATTCGATGATATCTGACAAAGTTAGATTCAAACTCACTCAAATATATGAGAAATGTTGAAATTCGACTCCAAATTAGGAAGTTACACTTTGAAAATTTTCAATTTACACAAAGTGACAGTTGACCTCAACGGGCTTCAATCGATGTTATTCGATGATATCTGACAAAGTTAGATGCAAACTCACTCAAATATATGAGAAATGTTGAAATTCTACTCCAAATTAGGAAGTTAGACTTTGAAAATTTTCAATCAACACAAAGTGACAGTTGACCTCAATGGGCTTCAATCGATGTTATTCGATGATATCTGACAAAGTTAGATGCAAACTCACTCAAATATATGAGAAATGTTGAAATTCGACTCCAAATTAGGAAGTTAGACTTTGAAAATTTTCAATTAACACAAAGTGACAGTTGACCTCAATGGGCTTCAATCGATGTTATTCGATGATATCTGACAAAGTTAGATGCAAACTCACTCAAATATATGAGAAATGTTGAAATTCGACTCCAAATTAGGAAGTTACACTTTGAAAATTTTCAATTTACACAAAGTGACAGTTGACCTCAACGGGCTTCAATCGATGTTATTCGATGATATCTGACAAAGTTAGATGCAAACTCACTCAAATATATGAGAAATGTTGAAATTCGACTCCAAATTAGGAAGTTAGACTTTGAAAATTTTCAATCAACACAAAGTGACAGTTGACCTCAATGGGCTTCAATCGATGTTATTCGATGATATCTGATGAAGTTAGATGCAAACTCACTCAAATATATGAGAAATGTTGAAATTCGACTCCAAATTAGGAAGTTAGACTTTGAAAATTTTCAATTAACACAAAGTGACAGTTGACCTCAATGGGCTTCAATCGCTTTTATTCGATGATATCTGATGAAGTTAGATGCAAACTCACTCAAATATATGAGAAATGTTGAAATTTGACTCCAAATTAGGAAGTTAGACTTTGAAAATTTTCAATTAACACAAAGTGACAGTTGACCTCAATGGGCTTCAATCGATGTTATTCGATGATATCTGACAAAGTTAGATGCAAACACACTCAAATATATGAGAAATGTTGAAATTCGACTTCAAATTAGGAAGTTAGACTTTGAAAATTTTCAATTAACACAAAGTGACAGTTGACCTCAATGGGCTTCAATCGATGTTATTCGATGATATCTGACAAAGTTAGATGCAAACTCACTCAAATATATGAGAAATGTTGAAATTCGACTCCAAATTAGGAAGTTAGACTTTGAAAATTTTCAATTTACACAAAGTGACAGTTGACGTCAATGGGCTTCAATCAATGTTATTCGATGATATCTGACAAAGTTAGATGCAAACTCACTCAAATATATGAGAAATGTTGAAATTCGACTCCAAATTAAGAAGTTACACTTTGAAAATTTTCAATTTACACAAAGTGACAGTTGACCTCAACGGGCTTCAATCGATGTTATTCGCTGATATCTGACAAAGTTATATGCAAACTCACTCAAATATATGAGAAATGTTGAAATTCGACTTCAAATTAGGAAGTTAGACTTTGAAAATTTTCAATTAACACAAAGTGACAGTTGACCTCAACTGGCTTCAATCGATGTTATTCGATGATATCTGACAAAGTTAGATGCAAACTCACTCAAATATATGAGAAATTTTGAAATTCGACTCCAAATTAGGAAGTTAGACTTTGAAAATTTTCAATTAATACAAAGTGACAGTTGACCTCAATGGGCTTCAATCGATGTTATTCGATGATATCTGACGAAGTTATATGCAAACTCACTCAAATATATGAGAAATGTTGAAATTCGACTCCAAATTAGGAAGTTAGACTTTGAAAATTTTCAATTAACACAAAGTGACAGTTGACCTCAATGGGCTTCAATCGCTTTTATTCGATGATATCTGACAAAGTTAGATGCAAACTCACTCAAATATATGAGAAATGTTGAAATTCGACTCCAAATTAGGAAGTTAGACTTTGAAAATTTTCAATCAACACAAAGTGACAGTTGACCTCAATGGGCTTCAATCGATGTTATTCGATGATATCTGATGAAGTTAGATGCAAACTCACTCAAATATATGAGAAATGTTGAAATTCGACTCCAAATTAGGAAGTTAGACTTTGAAAATTTTCAATTAACACAAAGTGACAGTTGACCTCAATGGGCTTCAATCGCTTTTATTCGATGATATCTGATGAAGTTAGATGCAAACTCACTCAAATATATGAGAAATGTTGAAATTTGACTCCAAATTAGGAAGTTAGACTTTGAAAATTTTCAATTAACACAAAGTGACAGTTGACCTCAATGGGCTTCAATCGATGTTATTCGATGATATCTGACAAAGTTAGATGCAAACACACTCAAATATATGAGAAATGTTGAAATTCGACTTCAAATTAGGAAGTTAGACTTTGAAAATTTTCAATTAACACAAAGTGACAGTTGACCTCAATGGGCTTCAATCGATGTTATTCGATGATATCTGACAAAGTTAGATGCAAACTCACTCAAATATATGAGAAATGTTGAAATTCGACTCCAAATTAGGAAGTTACACTTTGAAAATTTTCAATTTACACAAAGTGACAGTTGACCTCAACGGGCTTCAATCGATGTTATTCGATGATATCTAACAAAGTTGGATGCAAACTCACTCTAATATATGAGAAATGTTGAAATTCGACTTCAAGTTAGGAAGTTAGACTTTGAAAATTTTCAATTAACACAAAGTGACAGTTGACGTCAATGGGCTTCAATCGATGTTATTCGATGATATCTGATAAAGTTAGATGCAAACTCACTCAAATATATGAGAAATGTTGAAATTTGACTTCAAATTAGGAAGTTAGACTTTGAAAATTTTCAATTAACACAAAGTGACAGTTGACCTCAATGGGCTTCAATCGATTTTATTCGATGATATCTGACAAAGTTAGATGCAAACTCACTCAAATATATGAGAAATGTTGAAATTCGACTTCAAATTAGGAAGTTGGACTTTGAAAATTTTCAATTAACACAAAGTGACAGTTGACCTCAACGGGCTTCAATCGATGTTATTCGATGATATCTGACAAAGTTATATGCAAACTCACTCAAATATATGAGAAATGTTGAAATTCGACTTCAAATTTGGAAGTTAGACTTTGAAAATTTTCAATTAACACAAAGTGAAAGTTGACCTCAACTGGCTTCAATCGATGTTATTCGATGATATCTGACAAAGTTAGATGCAAACTCACTCAAATATATGAGAAATTTTGAAATTCGACTCCAAATTAGGAAGTTAGACTTTGAAAATTTTCAATTAATACAAAGTGACAGTTGACCTCAATGGGCTTCAATCGATGTTATTCGATGATATCTGACGAAGTTAGATGCAAACTCACTCAAATATATGAGAAATGTTGAAATTCGACTTCAAATTAGGAAGTTAGACTTTGAAAATTTTCAATTAACACAAAGTGACAGTTGACCTCAATGGGCTTCAATCGATGTTATTCGATGATATCTGACAAAGTTAGATGCAAACTCACTCGAATATATGAGAAATGTTGAAATTCGACTTCAAATTAGGAAGTTAGACTTTGAAAATTTTCAATTAACACAAAGTGACAGTTGACCTCAATGGGCTTCAATCGATGTTATTCGATGATATCTGACGAAGTTAGATGCAAACTCACTCAAATATATGAGAAATGTTGAAATTCGACTTCAAATTAGGAAGTTAGACTTTGAAAATTTTCAATTAACACAAAGTGACAGTTGACGTCAATGGGCTTCAATCGATGTTATTCGATGATATCTGACAAAGTTATATGCAAACTCACTCAAATATATGAGAAATGTTGAAATTCGACTCCAAATTAGGAAGTTAGACTTTGAAAATTTTCAATTAACACAAAGTGACAGTTGACCTCAACTGGCTTCAATCGATGTTATTCGATGATATCTGACAAAGTTAGATTCAAACTCACTCAAATATATGAGAAATGTTGAAATTCGACTACAAATTAGGAAGTTACACTTTGAAAATTTTCAATTAACACAAAGTGACAGTTGACCTCAACTGGCTTCAATCGATGTTATTCGATGATATCTGACAAAGTTAGATGCAAACTCACTCAAATATATGAGAAATGTTGAAATTCGACTCCAAATTAGGAAGTTAGACTTTGAAAATTTTCAATTAACACAAAGTGACAGTTGACGTCAATGGGCTTCAATCGATGTTATTCGATGATATCTGACAAAGTTATATGCAAACTCACTCAAATATATGAGAAATGTTGAAATTCGACTCCAAATTAGGAAGTTAGACTTTGAAAATTTTCAATTAACACAAAGTGACAGTTGACCTCAATGGGCTTCAATCGCTTTTATTCGATGATATCTGATGATGTTAGATGCAAACTCACTCAAATATATGAGAAATGTTGAAATTCGACTTCAAATTAGGAAGTTAGACTTTGAAAATTTTCAATTAACACAAAGTGACAGTTGACCTCAACGGGCTTCAATCGATGTTATTCGATGATATCTAACAAAGTTGGATGCAAACTCACTCAAATATATGAGCAATGTTGAAATTCGACTTCAAGTTAGGAAGTTAGACTTTGAAAATTTTCAATTAACACAAAGTGACAGTTGACCTCAATGGGCTTCAATCGATGTTATTCGATGATATCTGACAAAGTTAGATGCAAACTCACTCAAATATATGAGAAATTTTGAAATTCGACTCCAAATTAGGAAGTTAGACTTTGAAAATTTTCAATTAATACAAAGTGACAGTTGACCTCAATGGGCTTCAATCGATGTTATTCGATGATATCTGACGAAGTTAGATGCAAACTCACTCAAATATATGAGAAATGTTGAAATTCAACTTCAAATTAGGAAGTTAGACTTTGAAAATTTTCAATTAACACAAAGTGACAGTTGACGTCAATGGGCTTCAATCGATGTTATTCGATGATATCTGACAAAGTTATATGCAAACTCACTCAAATATATGAGAAATGTTGAAATTCGACTCCAAATTAGGAAGTTAGACTTTGAAAATTTTCAATTAACACAAAGTGACAGTTGACCTCAACTGGCTTCAATCGATGTTATTCGATGATATCTGACAAAGTTAGATGCAAACTCACTCAAATATATGAGAAATGTTGAAATTCGACTCCAAATTAGGAAGTTAGACTTTGAAAATTTTCAATTAACACAAAGTGACAGTTGACCTCAACGGGCTTCAATCGATGTTATTCGATGATATCTGACAAAGTTATATGCAAACTCACTCAAATATATGAGAAATGTTGAAATTCGACTCCAAATTAGGAAGTTAGACTTTGAAAATTTTCAATTAACACAAAGTGACAGTTGACCTCAATGGGCTTCAATCGCTTTTATTCGATGATATCTGATGATGTTAGATGCAAACTCACTCAAATATATGAGAAATGTTGAAATTCGACTTCAAATTAGGAAGTTAGACTTTGAAAATTTTCAATTAACACAAAGTGACAGTTGACCTCAACGGGCTTCAATCGATGTTATTCGATGATATCTAACAAAGTTGGATGCAAACTCACTCAAATATATGAGAAATGTTGAAATTCGACTTCAAGTTAGGAAGTTAGACTTTGAAAATTTTCAATTAACACAAAGTGACAGTTGACGTCAATGGGCTTCAATCGATGTTATTCGATGATATCTGATAAAGTTAGATGCAAACTCACTCAAATATATGAGCAATGTTGAAATTCGACTTCAAGTTAGGAAGTTAGACTTTGAAAATTTTCAATTAACACAAAGTGACAGTTGACCTCAACGGGCTTCAATCGATGTTATTCGATGATATCTGACAAAGTTAGATGAAAACACACTCAAATATATGAGAAATGTTGAAATTCGACTTCAAGTTAGGAAGTTAGACTTTGAAAATTTTCAATTAACACAAAGTGACAGTTGACCTCAACGGGCTTCAATCGATGTTATTCGATGATATCTAACAAAGTTGGATGCATACTCACTCAAATATATGAGAAATGTTGAAATTCGACTTCAAGTTAGGAAGTTAGACTTTGAAAATTTTCAATTAACACAAAGTGACAGTTGACGTCAATGGGCTTCAATCGATGTTATTCGATGATATCTGATAAAGTTAGATGCAAACACACTCAAATATATGAGAAATGTTGAAATTCGACTTCAAATTAGGAAGTTAGACTTTGAAAATTTTCAATTAACACAAAGTGACAGTTGACCTCAACGGGCTTCAATCGATGTTATTCGATGATATCTGACAAAGTTAGATGAAAACACACTCAAATATATGAGAAATGTTGAAATTCGACTTCAAGTTAGGAAGTTAGACTTTGAAAATTTTCAATTAACACAAAGTGACAGTTGACGTCAATGGGCTTCAATCGATGTTATTCGATGATATCTGATAAAGTTAGATGCAAACTCACTCAAATATATGAGAAATGTTGAAATTTGACTTCAAATTAGGAAGTTAGACTTTGAAAATTTTCAATTAACACAAAGTGACAGTTGACCTCAATGGGCTTCAATCGATTTTATTCGATGATATCTGACAAAGTTAGATGCAAACTCACTCAAATATATGAGAAATGTTGAGATTCGACTTCAAATTAGGAAGTTAGACTTTGAAAATTTTCAATTAACACAAAGTGACAGTTGACCTCAACGGGCTTCAATCGATGTTATTCGATGATATCCGACAAAGTTATATGCAAACTCACTCAAATATATGAGAAATGTTGAAATTCGACTTCAAATTAGGAAGTTAGACTTTGAAAATTTTCAATTAACACAAAGTGACAGTTGACCTCAACGGGCTTCAATCGATGTTATTCGATGATATCTAACAAAGTTGGATGCAAACTCACTCAAATATATGAGAAATGTTGAAATTCAACTTCAAATTAGGAAGTTAGACTTTGAAAATTTTCAATTAACACAAAGTGACAGTTGACGTCAATGGGCTTCAATCGATGTTATTCGATGATATCTGATAAAGTTAGATGCAAACTCACTCAAATATATGAGAAATGTTGAAATTTGACTTCAAATTAGGAAGTTAGACTTTGAAAATTTTCAATTAACACAAAGTGACAGTTGACGTCAATGGGCTTCAATCGATGTTATTCGATGATATCTGACAAAGTTATATGCAAACTCACTCAAATATATGAGAAATGTTGAAATTCGACTCCAAATTAGGAAGTTAGACTTTGAAAATTTTCAATTAACACAAAGTGACAGTTGACCTCAACGGGCTTCAATCGATGTTATTCGATGATATCTGACAAAGTTAGATGAAAACACACTCAAATATATGAGAAATGTTGAAATTCGACTTCAAGTTAGGAAGTTAGACTTTGAAAATTTTCAATTAACACAAAGTGACAGTTGACGTCAATGGGCTTCAATCGATGTTATTCGATGATATCTGATAAAGTTAGATGCAAACTCACTCAAATATATGAGAAATGTTGAAATTTGACTTCAAATTAGGAAGTTAGACTTTGAAAATTTTCAATTAACACAAAGTGACAGTTGACCTCAATGGGCTTCAATCGATTTTATTCGATGATATCTGACAAAGTTAGATGCAAACTCACTCAAATATATGAGAAATGTTGAAATTCGACTTCAAATTAGGAAGTTAGACTTTGAAAATTTTCAATTAACACAAAGTGACAGTTCACCTCAACGGGCTTCAATCGATGTTATTCGATGATATCTGACAAAGTTATATGCAAACTCACTCAAATATATGAGAAATGTTGAAATTCGACTTCAAATTAGGAAGTTAGACTTTGAAAATTTTCAATTAACACAAAGTGACAGTTGACCTCAACTGGCTTCAATCGATGTTATTCGATGATATCTGACAAAGTTAGATGCAAACTCACTCAAATATATGAGAAATTTTGAAATTCGACTCCAAATTAGGAAGTTAGACTTTGAAAATTTTCAATTAACACAAAGTGACAGTTGACCTCAATGGGCTTCAATCGATGTTATTCGATGATATCTGACAAAGTTAGATGCAAACACACTCAAATATATGAGAAATGTTGAAATTCGACTTCAAATTAGGAAGTTAGACTTTGAAAATTTTCAATTAACACAAAGTGACAGTTGACCTCAACGGGCTTCAATCGATGTTATTCGATGATATCTAACAAAGTTGGATGCAAACTCACTCAAATATATGAGCAATGTTGAAATTCGACTTCAAGTTAGGAAGTTAGACTTTGAAAATTTTCAATTAACACAAAGTGACAGTTGACGTCAATGGGCTTCAATCGATGTTATTCGATGATATCTGATAAAGTTAGATGCAAACTCACTCAAATATATGAGAAATGTTGAAATTTGACTTCAAATTAGGAAGTTAGACTTTGAAAATTTTCAATTAACACAAAGTGACAGTTGACCTCAATGGGCTTCAATCGATTTTATTCGATGATATCTGACAAAGTTAGATGCAAACTCACTCAAATATATGAGAAATGTTGAAATTCGACTTCAAATTAGGAAGTTAGACTTTGAAAATTTTCAATTAACACAAAGTGACAGTTGACCTCAACGGGCTTCAATCGATGTTATTCGATGATATCTGACAAAGTTATATGCAAACTCACTCAAATATATGAGAAATGTTGAAATTCGACTTCAAATTAGGAAGTTAGACTTTGAAAATTTTCAATTAACACAAAGTGACAGTTGACCTCAACTGGCTTCAATCGATGTTATTCGATGATATCTGACAAAGTTAGATGCAAACTCACTCAAATATATGAGAAATGTTGAAATTCGACTCCAAATTAGGAAGTTGCACTTTGAAAATTTTCAATTTACACAAAGTGACAGTTGACCTCAACGGGCTTCAATCGATGTTATTCGATGATATCTGACAAAGTTAGATGCAAACTCATTCAAATATATGAGAAATGTTGAAATTCGACTTCAAATTAGGAAGTTAGACTTTGAAAATTTTCAATTAACACAAAGTGACAGTTGACCTCAACGAGCTTCAATCGATGTTATTCGATGATATCTGACAAAGTTATATGCAAACTCACTCAAATATATGAGAAATGTTGAAATTCGACTCCAAATTAGGAAGTTGCACTTTGAAAATTTTCAATTTACACAAAGTGACAGTTGACCTCAACGGGCTTCAATCGATGTTATTCGATGATATCTGACAAAGTTAGATGCAAACTCACTCAAATATATGAGAAATGTTGAAATTCGACTCCAAATTAGGAAGTTAGACTTTGAAAATTTTCAATCAACACAAAGTGACAGTTGACCTCAATGGGCTTCAATCGATGTTATTCGATGATATCTGACAAAGTTAGATGCAAACTCACTCAAATATATGAGAAATGTTGAAATTCGACCCCAAATTAGGAAGTTAGACTTTGAAAATTTTCAATTAACACAAAGTGACAGTTGACCTCAACGGGCTTCAATCGATGTTATTCGATGATATCTAACAAAGTTAGATGCAAACACACTCAAATATATGAGAAATGTTGAAATTCGACTTCAAGTTAGGAAGTTAGACTTTGAAAATTGTCAATTAACACAAAGTGACAGTTGACGTCAATGGGCTTCAATCGATGTTATTCGATGATATCTGATAAAGTTAGATGCAAACTCACTCAAATATATGAGAAATGTTGAAATTTGACTTCAAATTAGGAAGTTAGACTTTGAAAATTTTCAATTAACACAAAGTGACAGTTGACCTCAATGGGCTTCAATCGATTTTATTCGATGATATCTGACGAAGTTAGATGCAAACTCACTCAAATATATGAGAAATGTTGAAATTCGACTTCAAATTAGGAAGTTAGACTTTGAAAATTTTCAATTAACACAAAGTGACAGTTGACCTCAACGGGCTTCAATCGATGTTATTCGATGATATCTGACAAAGTTATATGCAAACTCACTCAAATATATGAGAAATGTTGAAATTCGACTTCAAATTAGGAAGT
This sequence comes from Diorhabda sublineata, assembly GCF_026230105.1. NCBI lineage: Eukaryota > Metazoa > Arthropoda > Insecta > Coleoptera > Chrysomelidae > Diorhabda > Diorhabda sublineata. Next base: position 81,928 of record NW_026614300.1, on the reverse strand, counting down.
TAGACTTTGAAAATTTTCAATTAACACAAAGTGACAGTTGACCTCAACTGGCTTCAATCGATGTTATTCGATGATATCTGACAAAGTTAGATGCAAACTCACTCAAATATATGAGAAATTTTGAAATTCGACTCCAAATTAGGAAGTTAGACTTTGAAAATTTTCAATTAATACAAAGTGACAGTTGACCTCAATGGGCTTCAATCGATGTTATTCGATGATATCTGACGAAGTTAGATGCAAACTCACTCAAATATATGAGAAATGTTGAAATTCGACTTCAAATTAGGAAGTTAGACTTTGAAAATTTTCAATTAACACAAAGTGACAGTTGACGTCAATGGGCTTCAATCGATGTTATTCGATGATATCTGACAAAGTTAGATGCAAACTCACTCAAATATATGAGAAATTTTGAAATTCGACTCCAAATTAGGAAGTTAGACTTTGAAAATTTTCAATTAATACAAAGTGACAGTTGACCTCAATGGGCTTCAATCGATGTTATTCGATGATATCTGACGAAGTTAGATGCAAACTCACTCAAATATATGAGAAATGTTGAAATTCGACTTCAAATTAGGAAGTTAGACTTTGAAAATTTTCAATTAACACAAAGTGACAGTTGACGTCAATGGGCTTCAATCGATGTTATTCGATGATATCTGACAAAGTTATATGCAAACTCACTCAAATATATGAGAAATGTTGAAATTCGACTCCAAATTAGGAAGTTGCACTTTGAAAATTTTCAATTTACACAAAGTGACAGTTGACCTCAACGGGCTTCAATCGATGTTATTCGATGATATCTGACAAAGTTAGATGCAAACTCACTCAAATATATGAGAAATGTTGAAATTCGACTCCAAATTAGGAAGTTAGACTTTGAAAATTTTCAATCAACACAAAGTGACAGTTGACCTCAATGGGCTTCAATCGATGTTATTCGATGATATCTGACAAAGTTAGATGCAAACTCACTCAAATATATGAGAAATGTTGAAATTCGACCCCAAATTAGGAAGTTAGACTTTGAAAATTTTCAATTAACACAAAGTGACAGTTGACCTCAACGGGCTTCAATCGATGTTATTCGATGATATCTAACAAAGTTAGATGCAAACACACTCAAATATATGAGAAATGTTGAAATTCGACTTCAAGTTAGGAAGTTAGACTTTGAAAATTGTCAATTAACACAAAGTGACAGTTGACGTCAATGGGCTTCAATCGATGTTATTCGATGATATCTGATAAAGTTAGATGCAAACTCACTCAAATATATGAGAAATGTTGAAATTTGACTTCAAATTAGGAAGTTAGACTTTGAAAATTTTCAATTAACACAAAGTGACAGTTGACCTCAATGGGCTTCAATCGATTTTATTCGATGATATCTGACAAAGTTAGATGCAAACTCACTCAAATATATGAGAAATGTTGAAATTCGACTTCAAATTAGGAAGTTAGACTTTGAAAATTTTCAATTAACACAAAGTGACAGTTGACCTCAACGGGCTTCAATCGATGTTATTCGATGATATCTGACAAAGTTATATGCAAACTCACTCAAATATATGAGAAATGTTGAAATTCGACTTCAAATTAGGAAGTTAGACGTTGAAAATTTTCAATTAACACAAAGTGACAGTTGACCTCAACGGGCTTCAATCGATGTTATTCGATGATATCTAACAAAGTTGGATGCAAACTCACTCAAATATATGAGAAATGTTGAAATTCGACTTCAAGTTAGGAAGTTAGACTTTGAAAATTTTCTATTAACACAAAGTGACAGTTGACGTCAATGGGCTTCAATCGACGTTATTCGATGATATCTGATAAAGTTAGATGCAAACTCACTCAAATATATGAGAAATGTTGAAATTTGACTTCAAATTAGGAAGTTAGACTTTGAAAATTTTCAATTAACACAAAGTGACAGTTGACCTCAATGGGCTTCAATCGATGTTATTCGATGATATCTGACAAAGTTATATGCAAACTCACTCAAATATATGAGAAATGTTGGAATTCGACTTCAAATTAGGAAGTTAGACTTTGAAAATTTTCAATTAACACAAAGTGACAGTTGACCTCAATGGGCTTCAATCGATTTTATTCGATGATATCTGACAAAGTTAGATGCAAACTCACTCAAATATATGAGAAATGTTGAAATTCGACTTCAAATTAGGAAGTTAGACTTTGAAAATTTTCAATTAACACAAAGTGACAGTTGACCTCAACGGGCTTCAATCGATGTTATTCGATGATATCTGACAAAGTTATATGCAAACTCACTCAAATATATGAGAAATGTTGAAATTCGACTTCAAATTAGGAAGTTAGACGTTGAAAATTTTCAATTAACACAAAGTGACAGTTGACGTCAATGGGCTTCAATCGATGTTATTCGATGATATCTGATAAAGTTAGATGCAAACTCACTCAAATATATGAGAAATTTTGAAATTCGACTCCAAATTAGGAAGTTAGACTTTGAAAATTTTCAATTAATACAAAGTGACAGTTGACCTCAATGGGCTTCAATCGATGTTATTCGATGATATCTGACGAAGTTAGATGCAAACTCACTCAAATATATGAGAAATGTTGGAATTCGACTTCAAATTAGGAAGTTAGACTTTGAAAATTTTCAATTAACACAAAGTGACAGTTGACCTCAACGGGCTTCAATCGATGTTATTCGATGATATCTGACAAAGTTAGATGCAAACTCACTTAAATATATGAGAAATGTTGAAATTCGACTCCAAATTAGGAAGTTAGACTTTGAAAATTTTCAATTAACACAATGTGACAGTTAACCTCAATGGGATTCAATCGCTTTTATTCGATGATATCTGATGAAGTTAGATGGAAACTCACTCAAATATATGAGAAATGTTGAAATTCGACTCCAAATTAGGAAGTTAGACTTTGAAAATTTTCAATTAACACAAAGTGACAGTGGACCTCAATGGGCTTCAATCGATGTTATTCGATGATATCTGACAAAGTTAGATGCAAACACACTCAAATATACGAGAAATGTTGAAATTCGACTTCAAATTAGGAAGTTAGACTTTGAAAATTTTCAATTAACACAAAGTGACAGTTGACCTCAACGGGCTTCAATCGATGTTACTCGATGATATCTAACAAAGTTGGATGCAAACTCACTCAAATATATGAGAAATGTTGAAATTCGACTTCAAGTTAGGAAGTTAGACTTTGAAAATTTTCAATTTACACAAAGTGACAGTTGACGTCAATGGGCTTCAATCGATGTTATTCGATGATATCTGATAAAGTTAGATGCAAACTCACTCAAATATATGAGAAATGTTGAAATTTGACTTCAAATTAGGAAGTTAGACTTTGAAAATTTTCAATTAACACAAAGTGACAGTTGACCTCAATGGGCTTCAATCGATTTTATTCGATGATATCTGACAAAGTTAGATGCAAACTCACTCAAATATATGAGAAATGTTGGAATTCGACTTCAAATTAGGAAGTTAGACTTTGAAAATTTTCAATTAACACAAAGTGACAGTTGACCTCAACGGGCTTCAATCGATGTTATTCGATGATATCTGACAAAGTTAGATGCAAACTCACTCAAATATATGAGAAATGTTGAAATTCGACTTCAAATTAGGAAGTTAGACTTTGAAAATTTTCAATTAACACAAAGTGACAGTTGACCTCAACGGGCTTCAATCGATGTTATTCGATGATATCTGACAAAGTTATATGCAAACTCACTCAAATATATGAGAAATGTTGAAATTCGACTTCAAATTAGGAAGTTAGACTTTGAAAATTTTCAATTAACACAAAGTGACAGTTGACCTCAACGGGCTTCAATCGATGTTATTCGATGATATCTAACAAAGTTGGATGCAAACTCACTCAAATATATGAGAAATGTTGAAATTCGACTTCAAGTTAGGAAGTTAGACTTTGAAAATTTTCAATTAACACAAAGTGACAGTTGACGTCAATGGGCTTCAATCGACGTTATTCGATGATATCTGATAAAGTTAGATGCAAACTCACTCAAATATATGAGAAATGTTGAAATTTGACTTCAAATTAGGAAGTTAGACTTTGAAAATTTTCAATTAACACAAAGTGACAGTTGACCTCAATGGGCTTCAATCGATGTTATTCGATGATATCTGACAAAGTTATATGCAAACTCACTCAAATATATGAGAAATGTTGGAATTCGACTTCAAATTAGGAAGTTAGACTTTGAAAATTTTCAATTAACACAAAGTGACAGTTGGCCTCAATGGGCTTCAATCGCTTTTATTCGATGATATCTGATGAAGTTAGATGCAAACTCACTCAAATATATGAGAAATGTTGAAATTCGACTGCAAATTAGGAAGTTAGACTTTGAAAATTTTCAATTAACACAAAGTGACAGTTGACCTCAATGGGCTTCAATCGATGTTATTCGATGATATCTGACAAAGTTAGATGCAAACACACTCAAATATATGAGAAATGTTGAAATTCGACTTCAAATTAGGAAGTTAGACTTTGAAAATTTTCAATTAACACAAAGTGACAGTTGACCTCAACGGGCTTCAATCGATGTTATTCGATGATATCTAACAAAGTTGGATGCAAACTCACTCAAATATATGAGAAATGTTGAAATTCGACTCCAAGTTAGGAAGTTAGACTTTGAAAATTTTCAATTAACACAAAGTGACAGTTGACGTCAATGGGCTTCAATCGATGTTATTCGATGATATCTGATAAAGTTAGATGCAAACTCACTCAAATATATGAGAAATGTTGGAATTCGACTTCAAATTAGGAAGTTAGACTTTGAAAATTTTCAATTAACACAAAGTGACAGTTGACCTCAACGGGCTTCAATCGATGTTATTCGATGATATCTGACAAAGTTAGATGCAAACTCACTCAAATATATGAGAAATGTTGAAATTCGACTCCAAATTAGGAAGTTAGACTTTGAAAATTTTCAATTAACACAAAGTGACAGTTGACCTCAATGGGCTTCAATCGCTTTTATTCGATGATATCTGATGAAGTTACATGCAAACTCACTCAAATATATGAGAAATGTTGAAATTCGACTCCAAATTAGGAAGTTAGACTTTGAAAATTTTCAATTAACACAAAGTGACAGTTGACCTCAATGGGCTTCAATTGATGTTATTCGATGATATCTGACAAAGTTAGATGCAAACACACTCAAATATATGAGAAATGTTGAAATTCGACTTCAAATTAGGAAGTTAGACTTTGAAAATTTTCAATTAACACAAAGTGACAGTTGACCTCAACGAGCTTCAATCGATGTTATTCGATGATATCTGACGAAGTTAGATGCAAACTCACTCAAATATATGAGAAATGTTGAAATTCGACTCCAAGTTAGGAAGTTAGACTTTGAAAATTTTCAATTAACACAAAGTGACAGTTGACGTCAATGGGCTTCAATCGATGTTATTCGATGATATCTGATAAAGTTAGATGCAAACTCACTCAAATATATGAGAAATGTTGAAATTCGACTTCAAATTAGGAAGTTAGACTTTGAAAATTTTCAATTAACACAAAGTGACAGTTGACGTAAATGGGCTTCAATCGATGTTATTCGATGATATCTGATAAAGTTAGATGCAAACTCACTCAAATATATGAGAAATGTTGAAATTTGACTTCAAATTAGGAAGTTAGACTTTGAAAATTTTCAATTAACACAAAGTGACAGTTGACCTCAATGGGCTTCAATCGATTTTATTCGATGATATCTGACAAAGTTAGATGCAAACTCACTCAAATATATGAGAAATGTTGGAATTTGACTTTAAATTAGGAAGTTAGACTTTGAAAATTTTCAATTAACACAAAGTGACAGTTGACCTCAACGGGCTTCAATCGATGTTATTCGATGATATCTGACAAAGTTAGATGCAAACTCACTCAAATATATGAGAAATGTTGAAATTCGACTTCAAATTAGGAAGTTAGACTTTGAAAATTTTCAATTAACACAAAGTGACAGTTGACCTCAATGGGCTTCAATCGATTTTATTCGATGATATCTGACAAAGTTAGATGCAAACTCACTCAAATATATGAGAAATGTTGAAATTCGACTCCAAATTAGGAAGTTAGACTTTGAAAATTTTCAATTAACACAAAGTGACAGTTGACCTCAATGGGCTTCAATCGCTTTTATTCGATGATATCTGATGAAGTTAGATGCAAACTCACTCAAATATATGAGAAATGTTGAAATTTGACTTCAAATTAGGAAGTTAGACTTTGAAAATTTTCAATTAACACAAAGTGACAGTTGACCTCAATGGGCTTCAATCGATGTTATTCGATGATATCTGACAAAGTTATATGCAAACTCACTCAAATATATGAGAAATGTTGGAATTCGACTTCAAATTAGGAAGTTAGACTTTGAAAATTTTCAATTAACACAAAGTGACAGTTGACGTCAATGGGCTACAATCGCTTTTATTCGATGATATCTGATGAAGTTAGATGCAAACTCACTCAAATATATGAGAAATGTTGAAATTCGACTCCAAATTAGGAAGTTAGACTTTGAAAATTTTCAATTAACACAAAGTGACAGTTGACCTCAATGGGCTTCAATCGATGTTATTCGATGATATCTGACAAAGTTAGATGCAAACACACTCAAATATATGAGAAATGTTGAAATTCGACTTCAAATTAGGAAGTTAGACTTTGAAAATTTTCAATTAACACAAAGTGACAGTTGACCTCAACGGGCTTCAATCGATGTTATTCGATGATATCTAACAAAGTTGGATGCAAACTCACTCAAATATATGAGAAATGTTGAAATTCGACTCCAAGTTAGGAAGTTAGACTTTGAAAATTTTCAATTAACACAAAGTGACAGTTGACGTCAATGGGCTTCAATCGATGTTATTCGATGATATCTGATAAAGTTAGATGCAAACTCACTCAAATATATGAGAAATTTTGAAATTCGACTCCAAATTAGGAAGTTAGACTTTGAAAATTTTCAATTAATACAAAGTGACAGTTGACCTCAATGGGCTTCAATCGATGTTATTCGATGATATCTGACGAAGTTAGATGCAAACTCACTCAAATATATGAGAAATGTTGGAATTCGACTTCAAATTAGGAAGTTAGACTTTGAAAATTTTCAATTAACACAAAGTGACAGTTGACCTCAACGGGCTTCAATCGATGTTATTCGATGATATCTGACAAAGTTAGATGCAAACTCACTCAAATATATGAGAAATGTTGAAATTCGACTCCAAATTAGGAAGTTAGACTTTGAAAATTTTCAATTAACACAATGTGACAGTTAACCTCAATGGGCTTCAATCGCTTTTATTCGATGATATCTGATGAAGTTAGATGGAAACTCACTCAAATATATGAGAAATGTTGAAATTCGACTCCAAATTAGGAAGTTAGACTTTGAAAATTTTCAATTAACACAAAGTGACAGTGGACCTCAATGGGCTTCAATCGATGTTATTCGATGATATCTGACAAAGTTAGATGCAAACACACTCAAATATATGAGAAATGTTGAAATTCGACTTCAAATTAGGAAGTTAGACTTTGAAAATTTTCAATTAACACAAAGTGACAGTTGACCTCAACGGGCTTCAATCGATGTTATTCGATGATATCTAACAAAGTTGGATGCAAACTCACTCAAATATATGAGAAATGTTGAAATTCGACTTCAAGTTAGGAAGTTAGACTTTGAAAATTTTCAATTTACACAAAGTGACAGTTGACGTCAATGGGCTTCAATCGATGTTATTCGATGATATCTGATGAAGTTAGATGCAAACTCACTCAAATATATGAGAAATGTTGAAATTTGACTTCAAATTAGGAAGTTAGACTTTGAAAATTTTCAATTAACACAAAGTGACAGTTGACCTCAATGGGCTTCAATCGATTTTATTCGATGATATCTGACAAAGTTAGATGCAAACTCACTCAAATATATGAGAAATGTTGGAATTCGACTTCAAATTAGGAAGTTAGACTTTGAAAATTTTCAATTAACACAAAGTGACAGTTGACCTCAACGGGCTTCAATCGATGTTATTCGATGATATCTGACAAAGTTAGATGCAAACTCACTCAAATATATGAGAAATGTTGAAATTTGACTTCAAATTAGGAAGTTAGACTTTGAAAATTTTCAATTAACACAAAGTGACAGTTGACCTCAATGGGCTTCAATCGATTTTATTCGATGATATCTGACAAAGTTAGATGCAAACTCACTCAAATATATGAGAAATGTTGAAATTCGACTCCAAATTAGGAAGTTAGACTTTGAAAATTTTCAATTAACACAAAGTGACAGTTGACCTCAATGGGCTTCAATCGCTTTTATTCGATGATATCTGATAAAGTTAGATGCAAACTCACTCAAATATATGAGAAATGTTGAAATTTGACTTCAAATTAGGAAGTTAGACTTTGAAAATTTTCAATTAACACAAAGTGACAGTTGACCTCAATGGGCTTCAATCGATGTTATTCGATGATATCTGACAAAGTTATATGCAAACTCACTCAAATATATGAGAAATGTTGGAATTCGACTTCAAATTAGGAAGTTAGACTTTGAAAATTTTCAATTAACACAAAGTGACAGTTGACCTCAATGGGCTTCAATCGCTTTTATTCGATGATATCTGATGAAGTTAGATGCAAACTCACTCAAATATATGAGAAATGTTGAAATTCGACTCCAAATTAGGAAGTTAGACTTTGAAAATTTTCAATTAACACAAAGTGACAGTTGACCTCAATGGGCTTCAATCGATGTTATTCGATGATATCTGACAAAGTTAGATGCAAACACACTCAAATATATGAGAAATGTTGAAATTCGACTCCAAGTTAGGAAGTTAGACTTTGAAAATTTTCAATTAACACAAAGTGACAGTTGACGTCAATGGGCTTCAATCGATGTTATTCGATGATATCTGATAAAGTTAGATGCAAACTCACTGAAATATATGAGAAATTTTGAAATTCGACTCCAAATTAGGAAGTTAGACTTTGAAAATTTTCAATTAATACAAAGTGACAGTTGACCTCAATGGGCTTCAATCGATGTTATTCGATGATATCTGACGAAGTTAGATGCAAACTCACTCAAATATATGAGAAATGTTGGAATTCGACTTCAAATTAGGAAGTTAGACTTTGAAAATTTTCAATTAACACAAAGTGACAGTTGACCTCAACGGGCTTCAATCGATGTTATTCGATGATATCTGACAAAGTTAGATGCAAACTCACTCAAATATATGAGAAATGTTGAAATTCGACTCCAAATTAGGAAGTTAGACTTTGAAAATTTTCAATTAACACAATGTGACAGTTAACCTCAATGGGCTTCAATCGCTTTTATTCGATGATATCTGATGAAGTTAGATGGAAACTCACTCAAATATATGAGAAATGTTGAAATTCGACTCCAAATTAGGAAGTTAGACTTTGAAAATTTTCAATTAACACAAAGTGACAGTGGACCTCAATGGGCTTCAATCGATGTTATTCGATGATATCTGACAAAGTTAGATGCAAACACACTCAAATATATGAGAAATGTTGAAATTCGACTTCAAATTAGGAAGTTAGACTTTGAAAATTTTCAATTAACACAAAGTGACAGTTGACCTCAACGGGCTTCAATCGATGTTATTCGATGATATCTGACGAAGTTAGATGCAAACTCACTCAAATATATGAGAAATGTTGGAATTCGACTTCAAATTAGGAAGTTAGACTTTGAAAATTTTCAATTAACACAAAGTGACAGTTGACCTCAACGGGCTTCAATCGATGTTATTCGATGATATCTGACAAAGTTATATGCAAACTCACTCAAATATATGAGAAATGTTGAAATTCGACTTCAAATTAGGAAGTTAGACTTTGAAAATTTTCAATTAACACAAAGTGACAGTTGACCTCAACGGTCTTCAATCGATGTTATTCGATGATATCTAACAAAGTTGGATGCAAACTCACTCAAATATATGAGAAATGTTGAAATTCGACTTCAAGTTAGGAAGTTAGACTTTGAAAATTTTCAATTAACACAAAGTGACAGTTGACGTCAATGGGCTTCAATCGACGTTATTCGATGATATCTGATAAAGTTAGATGCAAACTCACTCAAATATATGAGAAATGTTGAAATTTGACTTCAAATTAGGAAGTTAGACTTTGAAAATTTTCAATTAACACAAAGTGACAGTTGACCTCAATGGGCTTCAATCGATGTTATTCGATGATATCTGACAAAGTTATATGCAAACTCACTCAAATATATGAGAAATGTTGGAATTCGACTTCAAATTAGGAAGTTAGACTTTGAAAATTTTCAATTAACACAAAGTGACAGTTGACCTCAATGGGCTTCAATCGCTTTTATTCGATGATATCTGATGAAGTTAGATGCAAACTCACTCAAATATATGAGAAATGTTGAAATTCGACTGCAAATTAGGAAGTTAGACTTTGAAAATTTTCAATTAACACAAAGTGACAGTTGACCTCAATGGGCTTCAATCGATGTTATTCGATGATATCTGACAAAGTTAGATGCAAACTCACTAAAATATATGAAAAAAGTTGAAATTTGACTTCAAATTAGGAAGTTAGACTTTGAAAATTTTCAATTAACACAAAGTGACAGTTGACCTCAATGGGCTTCAATCGATGTTATTCGATGATATCTGACAAAGTTATATGCAAACTCACTCAAATATATGAGAAATGTTGGAATTCGACTTCAAATTAGGAAGTTAGACTTTGAAAATTTTCAATTAACACAATGTGACAGTTAACCTCAATGGGCTTCAATCGCTTTTATTCGATGATATCTGATGAAGTTAGATGCAAACTCACTCAAATATATGAGAAATGTTGAAATTCGACTGCAAATTAGGAAGTTAGACTTTGAAAATTTTCAATTAACACAAAGTGACAGTTGACCTCAATGGGCTTCAATCGATGTTATTCGATGATATCTGACAAAGTTAGATGCAAACACACTCAAATATATGAGAAATGTTGAAATTCGACTTCAAATTAGGAAGTTAGACTTTGAAAATTTTCAATTAACACAAAGTGACAGTTGACCTCAACGGGCTTCAATCGATGTTATTCGATGATATCTAACAAAGTTGGATGCAAACTCACTCAAATATATGAGAAATGTTGAAATTCGACTCCAAGTTAGGAAGTTAGACTTTGAAAATTTTCAATTAACACAAAGTGACAGTTGACCTCAACGGGCTTCAATCGATGTTATTCGATGATATCTGACAAAGTTAGATGCAAACTCACTCAAATATATGAGAAATGTTGGAATTCGACTTCAAATTAGGAAGTTAGACTTTGAAAATTTTCAATTAACACAAAGTGACAGTTGACCTCAACGGGCTTCAATCGATGTTATTCGATGATATCTGACAAAGTTAGATGCAAACTCACTCAAATATATGAGAAATGTTGAAATTCGACTCCAAATTAGGAAGTTAGACTTTGAAAATTTTCAATTAACACAATGTGACAGTTAACCTCAATGGGCTTCAATCGCTTTTATTCGATGATATCTGATGAAGTTAGATGGAAACTCACTCAAATATATGAGAAATGTTGAAATTCGACTCCAAATTAGGAAGTTAGACTTTGAAAATTTTCAATTAACACAAAGTGACAGTGGACCTCAATGGGCTTCAATCGATGTTATTCGATGATATCTGACAAAGTTAGATGCAAACACACTCAAATATATGAGAAATGTTGAAATTCGACTTCAAATTAGGAAGTTAGACTTTGAAAATTTTCAATTAACACAAAGTGACAGTTGACCTCAACGGGCTTCAATCGATGTTATTCGATGATATCTGACGAAGTTAGATGCAAACTCACTCAAATATATGAGAAATGTTGGAATTCGACTTCAAATTAGGAAGTTAGACTTTGAAAATTTTCAATTAACACAAAGTGACAGTTGACCTCAACGGGCTTCAATCGATGTTATTCGATGATATCTGACAAAGTTATATGCAAACTCACTCAAATATATGAGAAATGTTGAAATTCGACTTCAAATTAGGAAGTTAGACTTTGAAAATTTTCAATTAACACAAAGTGACAGTTGACCTCAACGGGCTTCAATCGATGTTATTCGATGATATCTAACAAAGTTGGATGCAAACTCACTCAAATATATGAGAAATGTTGAAATTCGACTTCAAGTTAGGAAGTTAGACTTTGAAAATTTTCAATTAACACAAAGTGACAGTTGACGTCAATGGGCTTCAATCGACGTTATTCGATGATATCTGATGAAGTTAGATGCAAACTCACTCAAATATATGAGAAATGTTGAAATTCGACTCCAAATTAGGAAGTTAGACTTTGAAAATTTTCAATTAACACAAAGTGACAGTTGACCTCAATGGGCTTCAATCGATGTTATTCGATGATATCTGACAAAGTTAGATGCAAACACACTCAAATATATGAGAAATGTTGAAATTCGACTTCAAATTAGGAAGTTAGACTTTGAAAATTTTCAATTAACACAAAGTGACAGTTGACCTCAACGGGCTTCAATCGATGTTATTCGATGATATCTAACTAAGTTGGATGCAAACTCACTCAAATATATGAGAAATGTTGAAATTCGACTTCAAGTTAGGAAGTTAGACTTTGAAAATTTTCAATTAACACAAAGTGACAGTTGACGTCAATGGGCTTCAATCGATGTTATTCGATGATATCTGATAAAGTTAGATGCAAACTCACTAAAATATATGAAAAAAGTTGAAATTTGACTTCAAATTAGGAAGTTAGACTTTGAAAATTTTCAATTAACACAAAGTGACAGTTGACCTCAATGGGCTTCAATCGATGTTATTCGATGATATCTGACAAAGTTATATGCAAACTCACTCAAATATATGAGAAATGTTGGAATTCGACTTCAAATTAGGAAGTTAGACTTTGAAAATTTTCAATTAACACAATGTGACAGTTAACCTCAATGGGCTTCAATCGCTTTTATTCGATGATATCTGATGAAGTTAGATGCAAACTCACTCAAATATATGAGAAATGTTGAAATTCGACTGCAAATTAGGAAGTTAGACTTTGAAAATTTTCAATTAACACAAAGTGACAGTTGACCTCAATGGGCTTCAATCGATGTTATTCGATGATATCTGACAAAGTTAGATGCAAACACACTCAAATATATGAGAAATGTTGAAATTCGACTTCAAATTAGGAAGTTAGACTTTGAAAATTTTCAATTAACACAAAGTGACAGTTGACCTCAACGGGCTTCAATCGATGTTATTCGATGATATCTAACAAAGTTGGATGCAAACTCACTCAAATATATGAGAAATGTTGAAATTCGACTCCAAGTTAGGAAGTTAGACTTTGAAAATTTTCAATTAACACAAAGTGACAGTTGACGTCAATGGGCTTCAATCGATGTTATTCGATGATATCTGATAAAGTTAGATGCAAACTCACTCAAATATATGAGAAATGTTGGAATTCGACTTCAAATTAGGAAGTTAGACTTTGAAAATTTTCAATTAACACAAAGTGACAGTTGACCTCAACGGGCTTCAATCGATGTTATTCGATGATATCTGACAAAGTTAGATGCAAACTCACTCAAATATATGAGAAATGTTGAAATTCGACTCCAAATTAGGAAGTTAGACTTTGAAAATTTTCAATTAACACAAAGTGACAGTTGACCTCAATGGGCTTCAATCGCTTTTATTCGATGATATCTGATGAAGTTACATGCAAACTCACTCAAATATATGAGAAATGTTGAAATTCGACTCCAAATTAGGAAGTTAGACTTTGAAAATTTTCAATTAACACAAAGTGACAGTTGACCTCAATGGGCTTCAATTGATGTTATTCGATGATATCTGACAAAGTTAGATGCAAACACACTCAAATATATGAGAAATGTTGAAATTCGACTTCAAATTAGGAAGTTAGACTTTGAAAATTTTCAATTAACACAAAGTGACAGTTGACCTCAACGAGCTTCAATCGATGTTATTCGATGATATCTGACGAAGTTAGATGCAAACTCACTCAAATATATGAGAATTGTTGAAATTCGACTCCAAGTTAGGAAGTTAGACTTTGAAAATTTTCAATTAACACAAAGTGACAGTTGACGTCAATGGGCTTCAATCGATGTTATTCGATGATATCTGATAAAGTTAGATGCAAACTCACTCAAATATATGAGAAATGTTGAAATTCGACTTCAAATTAGGAAGTTAGACTTTGAAAATTTTCAATTAACACAAAGTGACAGTTGACGTCAATGGGCTTCAATCGATGTTATTCTTTGATATCTGACAAAGTTAGATGCAAACTCACTCAAATATATGAGAAATGTTGAAATTTGACTTCAAATTAGGAAGTTAGACTTTGAAAATTTTCAATTAACACAAAGTGACAGTTGACGTCAATGGGCTTCAATCGATTTTATTCGATGATATCTGACAAAGTTATATGCAAACTCACTCAAATATATGAGAAATGTTGAAATTCGACTTCAAATTAGGAAGTTAGACTTTGAAAATTTTCAATTAACACAAAGTGACAGTTGACCTCAATGGGCTTCAATCGATTTTATTCGATGATATCTGACAAAGTTAGATGCAAACTCACTCAAATATATGAGAAATGTTGAAATTCGACTCCAAATTAGGAAGTTAGACTTTGAAAATTTTCAATTAACACAAAGTGACAGTTGACCTCAATGGGCTTCAATCGCTTTTATTCGATGATATCTGATGAAGTTAGATGCAAACTCACTCAAATATATGAGAAATGTTGAAATTCGACTCCAAATTAGGAAGTTAGACTTTGAAAATTTTCAATTAACACAAAGTGACAGTTGACCTCAATGGGCTTCAATCGATGTTATTCGATGATATCTGACAAAGTTAGATGCAAACACACTCAAATATATGAGAAATGTTGAAATTCGACTTCAAATTAGGAAGTTAGACTTTGAAAATTTTCAATTAACACAAAGTGACAGTTGACGTCAATGGGCTTCAATCGATTTTATTCGATGATATCTGACAAAGTTATATGCAAACTCACTCAAATATATGAGAAATGTTGAAATTCGACTTTAAATTAGGAAGTTAGACTTTGATAATTTTCAATTAACACAAAGTGACAGTTGACCTCAACGGGCTTCAATCGATGTTATTCGATGATATCTAACAAAATTATATGCAAACTCACTCAAATATATGAGAAATGTTGAAATTCGACTTCAAATTAGGAAGTTAGACTTTGAAAATTTTCAATTAACACAAAGTGACAGTTGACCTCAATGGGCTTCAATCGATTTTATTCGATGATATCTGACAAAGTTAGATGCAAACTCACTAAATATATGAGAAATGTTGAAATTCGACTCCAAATTAGGAAGTTAGACTTTGAAAATTTTCAATTAATACAAAGTGACAGTTGACCTCAATGGGCTTCAATCGATGTTATTCGATGATATCTGACGAAGTTAGATGCAAACTCACTCAAATATATGAGAAATGTTGAAATTCGACTTCAAATTAGGAAGTTAGACTTTGAAAATTTTCAATTAACACAAAGTGACAGTTGACCTCAACTGGCTTCAATCGATGTTATTCGATGATATCTGACAAAGTTAGATGCAAACTCACTCAAATATATGAGAAATTTTGAAATTCGACTCCAAATTAGGAAGTTAGACTTTGAAAATTTTCAATTAATACAAAGTGACAGTTGACCTCAATGGGCTTCAATCGATGTTATTCGATGATATCTGACGAAGTTAGATGCAAACTCACTCAAATATATGAGAAATGTTGAAATTCGACTTCAAATTAGGAAGTTAGACTTTGAAAATTTTCAATTAACACAAAGTGACAGTTGACGTCAATGGGCTTCAATCGATGTTATTCGATGATATCTGACAAAGTTATATGCAAACTCACTCAAATATATGAGAAATGTTGAAATTTGACTCCAAATTAGGAAGTTAGACTTTGAACATTTTCAATTAACACAAAGTGACAGTTGACCTCAATGGGCTTCAATCGCTTTTATTCGATGATATCTGATGAAGTTAGATGCAAACTCACTCAAATATATGAGAAATGTTGAAATTCGACTCCAAATTAGGAAGTTAGACTTTGAAAATTTTCAATTAACACAAAGTGACAGTTGACCTCAATGGGCTTCAATCGATGTTATTCGATGATATCTGACAAAGTTAGATGCAAACACACTCAAATATATGAGAAATGTTGAAATTCGACTTCAAATTAGGAAGTTAGACTTTGAAAATTTTCAATTAACACAAAGTGACAGTTGACGTCAATGGGCTTCAATCGATTTTATTCGATGATATCTGACAAAGTTATATGCAAACTCACTCAAATATATGAGAAATGTTGAAATTCGACTTTAAATTAGGAAGTTAGACTTTGATAATTTTCAATTAACACAAAGTGACAGTTGACCTCAACGGGCTTCAATCGATGTTATTCGATGATATCTATTAAAGTTATATGCAAACTCACTCAAATATATGAGAAATGTTGAAATTCGACTTCAAATTAGGAAGTTAGACTTTGAAAATTTTCAATTAACACAAAGTGACAGTTGACCTCAATGGGCTTCAATCGATTTTATTCGATGATATCTGACAAAGTTAGATGCAAACTCACTAAATATATGAGAAATGTTGAAATTCGACTTCAAATTAGGAAGTTAGACTTTGAAAATTTTCAATTAACACAAAGTGACAGTTGACCTCAACGGGCTTCAATCGATGTTATTCGATGATATCTGACAAAGTTATATGCAAACTCACTCAAATATATGAGAAATGTTGAAATTTGACTTCAAATTAGGAAGTTAGACTTTGAAAATTTTCAATTAACACAAAGTGACAGTTGACCTCAACTGGCTTCAATCGATGTTATTCGATGATATCTGACAAAGTTAGATGCAAACTCACTCAAATATATGAGAAATTTTGAAATTCGACTCCAAATTAGGAAGTTAGACTTTGAAAATTTTCAATTAATACAAAGTGACAGTTGACCTCAATGGGCTTCAATCGATGTTATTCGATGATATCTGACGAAGTTAGATGCAAACTCACTCAAATATATGAGAAATGTTGAAATTCGACTTCAAATTAGGAAGTTAGACTTTGAAAATTTTCAATTAACACAAAGTGACAGTTGACGTCAATGGGCTTCAATCGATGTTATTCGATGATATCTGACAAAGTTATATGCAAACTCACTCAAATATATGAGAAATGTTGTAATTCGACTACAAATTAGGAAGTTAGACTTTGAAAATTTTCAATTAACACAAAGTGACAGTTGACCTCAATGGGCTTCAATCGCTTTTATTCGATGATATCTGATGAAGTTAGATGCAAACTCACTCAAATATATGAGAAATGTTGAAATTCGACTCCAAATTAGGAAGTTAGACTTTGAAAATTTTCAATTAACACAAAGTGACAGTTGACCTCAATGGGCTTCAATCGATGTTATTCGATGATATCTGACAAAGTTAGATGCAAACACACTCAAATATATGAGAAATGTTGAAATTCGACTTCAAATTAGGAAGTTAGACTTTGAAAATTTTCAATTAACACAAAGTGACAGTTGACCTCAACGGGCTTCAATCGATGTTATTCGATGATATCTAACTAAGTTGGATGCAAACTCACTCAAATATATGAGAAATGTTGAAATTCGACTTCAAGTTAGGAAGTTAGACTTTGAAAATTTTCAATTAACACAAAGTGACAGTTGACGTCAATGGGCTTCAATCGATGTTATTCGATGATATCTGATAAAGTTAGATGCAAACTCACTAAAATATATGAAAAAAGTTGAAATTTGACTTCAAATTAGGAAGTTAGACTTTGAAAATTTTCAATTAACACAAAGTGACAGTTGACCTCAATGGGCTTCAATCGATTTTATTCGATGATATCTGATTATCTGATAAAGTTAGATGCAAACTCACTCAAATATATGAGAAAGGTTGAAATTCGACTCCAAATTAGGAAGTTAGACTTTGAAAATTTTCAATAAACACAAAGTGACAGTTGACCTCAATGGGCTTCAATCGATTTTATTCGATGTTATCTGATTATCTGATAAAGTTAGATGCAAACTCACTCAAATATATGAGAAATGTTGAAATTCGACTCCAAATTAGGAAGTTAGACTTTGAAAATTTTCAATTAACACAAAGTGACAGTTGACCTCAATGGGCTTCAATCGATGTTATTCGATGATATCTGACAAAGTTAGATGCAAACACACTCAAATATATGAGAAATGTTGAAATTCGACTTCAAATTAGGAAGTTAGACTTTGAAAATTTTCAATTAACACAAAGTGACAGTTGACCTCAATGGGCTTCAATCGATGTTATTCGATGATATCTGACGAAGTTAGATGCAAACTCACTCAAATATATGAGAAATGTTGAAATTCGACTTCAAATTAGGAAGTTAGACTTTGAAAATTTTCAATTAACACAAAGTGACAGTTTACGTCAATAGGCTTCAATCGATGTTATTCGATGATATCTGACAAAGTTATATGCAAACTCACTCAAATATATGAGAAATGTTGAAATTCGACTTCAAATTAGGAAGTTAGACTTTGAAAATTTTCAATTAACACAAAGTGACAGTTGACGTCAATGGGCTTCAATCGATGTTATTCGATGATATCTGACAAAGTTAGATGCAAACTCACTCAAATATATGAGAAATGTTGAAATTTGACTTCAAATTAGGAAGTTAGACTTTGAAAATTTTCAATTAACACAAAGTGACAGTTGACGTCAATGGGCTTCAATCGATGTTATTCGATGATATCTGACAAAGTTAGATGCAAACACACTCAAATATATGAGAAATGTTGAAATTCGACTTCAAATTAGGAAGTTAGACTTTGAAAATTTTCAATTAACACAAAGTGACAGTTGACCTCAATGGGCTTCAATCGCTTTTATTCGATGATATCTGACAAAGTTATATGCAAACTCACTCAAATATATGAGAAATGTTGAAATTCGACTTTAAATTAGGAAGTTAGACTTTGATAATTTTCAATTAACACAAAGTGACAGTTGACCTCAACGGGCTTCAATCGATGTTATTCGATGATATCTAACAAAGTTATATGCAAACTCACTCAAATATATGAGAAATGTTGAAATTCGACTTCAAATTAGGAAGTTAGACTTTGAAAATTTTCAATTAACACAAAGTGACAGTTGACCTCAATGGGCTTCAATCGATTTTATTCGATGATATCTGACAAAGTTAGATGCAAACTCACTAAATATATGAGAAATGTTGAAATTCGACTTCAAATTAGGAAGTTAGACTTTGAAAATTTTCAATTAACACAAAGTGACAGTTGACCTCAACGGGCTTCAATCGATGTTATTCGATGATATCTAACAAAGTTATATGCAAACTCACTCAAATATATGAGAAATGTTGAAATTCGACTCCAAATTAGGAAGTTAGACTTTGAAAATTTTCAATTAATACAAAGTGACAGTTGACCTCAATGGGCTTCAATCGATGTTATTCGATGATATCTGACGAAGTTAGATGCAAACTCACTCAAATATATGAGAAATGTTGAAATTCGACTTCAAATTAGGAAGTTAGACTTTGAAAATTTTCAATTAACACAAAGTGACAGTTGACGTCAATGGGCTTCAATCGATGTTATTCGATGATATCTGACAAAGTTATATGCAAACTCACTCAAATATATGAGAAATGTTGAAATTCGACTCCAAATTAGGAAGTTAGACTTTGAAAATTTTCAATTAACACAAAGTGACAGTTGACCTCAATGGGCTTCAATCGCTTTTATTCGATGATATCTGATGAAGTTAGATGCAAACTCACTCGAATATATGAGAAATGTTGAAATTCGACTCCAAATTAGGAAGTTAGACTTTGAAAATTTTCAATTAACACAAAGTGACAGTTGACCTCAATGGGCTTCAATCGATGTTATTCGATGATATCTGACAAAGTTAGATGCAAACACACTCAAATATATGAGAAATGTTGAAATTCGACTTCAAATTAGGAAGTTAGACTTTGAAAATTTTCAATTAACACAAAGTGACAGTTGACCTCAACGGGCTTCAATCGATGTTATTCGATGATATCTAACAAAGTTGGATGCAAACTCACTCAAATATATGAGAAATGTTGAAATTCGACTTCAAGTTAGGAAGTTAGACTTTGAAAATTTTCAATTAACACAAAGTGACAGTTGACGTCAATGGGCTTCAATCGATGTTATTCGATGATATCTGATAAAGTTAGATGCAAACTCACTCAAATATATGAAAAAAGTTGAAATTTGACTTCAAATTAGGAAGTTAGACTTTGAAAATTTTCAATTAACACAAAGTGACAGTTGACGTCAATGGGCTTCAATCGATTTTATTCGATGATATCTGACAAAGTTATATGCAAACTCACTCAAATATATGAGAAATGTTGAAATTCGACTTTAAATTAGGAAGTTAGACTTTGATAATTTTCAATTAACACAAAGTGACAGTTGACCTCAACGGGCTTCAATCGATGTTATTCGATGATATCTAACAAAATTATATGCAAACTCACTCAAATATATGAGAAATGTTGAAATTCGACTTCAAATTAGGAAGTTAGACTTTGAAAATTTTCAATTAACACAAAGTGACAGTTGACCTCAATGGGCTTCAATCGATTTTATTCGATGATATCTGACAAAGTTAGATGCAAACTCACTCAAATATATGAGAAATGTTGAAATTCGACTCCAAATTAGGAAGTTAGACTTTGAAAATTTTCAATTAACACAAAGTGACAGTTGACCTCAATGGGCTTCAATCGATGTTATTCGATGATATCTGACAAAGTTAGATGCAAACACACTCAAATATATGAGAAATGTTGAAATTCGACTTCAAATTAGGAAGTTAGACTTTGAAAATTTTCAATTAACACAAAGTGACAGTTGACCTCAACGGGCTTCAATCGATGTTATTCGATGATATCTAACAAAGTTGGATGCAAACTCACTCAAATATATGAGAAATGTTGAAATTCGACTTCAAGTTAGGAAGTTAGACTTTGAAAATTTTCAATTAACACAAAGTGACAGTTGACGTCAATGGGCTTCAATCGATGTTATTCGATGATATCTGATAAAGTTAGATGCAAACTCACTCAAATATATGAAAAAAGTTGAAATTTGACTTCAAATTAGGAAGTTAGACTTTGAAAATTTTCAATTAACACAAAGTGACAGTTGACGTCAATGGGCTTCAATCGATTTTATTCGATGATATCTGACAAAGTTATATGCAAACTCACTCAAATATATGAGAAATGTTGAAATTCGACTTTAAATTAGGAAGTTAGACTTTGATAATTTTCAATTAACACAAAGTGACAGTTGACCTCAACGGGCTTCAATCGATGTTATTCGATGATATCTAACAAAATTATATGCAAACTCACTCAAATATATGAGAAATGTTGAAATTCGACTTCAAATTAGGAAGTTAGACTTTGAAAATTTTCAATTAACACAAAGTGACAGTTGACCTCAATGGGCTTCAATCGATTTTATTCGATGATATCTGACAAAGTTAGATGCAAACTCACTCAAATATATGAGAAATGTTGAAATTCGACTCCAAATTAGGAAGTTAGACTTTGAAAATTTTCAATTAACACAAAGTGACAGTTGACCTCAATGGGCTTCAATCGCTTTTATTCGATGATATCTGATGAAGTTAGATGCAAACTCACTCAAATATATGAGAAATGTTGAAATTCGACTCCAAATTAGGAAGTTAGACTTTGAAAATTTTCAATTAACACAAAGTGACAGTTGACCTCAATGGGCTTCAATCGATGTTATTCGATGATATCTGACAAAGTTAGATGCAAACACACTCAAATATATGAGAAATGTTGAAATTCGACTTCAAATTAGGAAGTTAGACTTTGAAAATTTTCAATTAACACAAAGTGACAGTTGACGTCAATGGGCTTCAATCGATTTTATTCGATGATATCTGACAAAGTTATATGCAAACTCACTCAAATATATGAGAAATGTTGAAATTCGACTTTAAATTAGGAAGTTAGACTTTGAAAATTTTCAATTAACACAAAGTGACAGTTGACGTCAATGGGCTTCAATCGATTTTATTCGATGATATCTGACAAAGTTATATGCAAACTCACTCAAATATATGAGAAATGTTGAAATTCGACTTCAAATTAGGAAGTTAGACTTTGAAAATTTTCAATTAACACAAAGTGACAGTTGACCTCAACGGGCTTCAATCGATGTTATTCGATGATATCTAACAAAGTTGGATGCAAACTCACTCAAATATATGAGAAATGTTGAAATTCGACTTCAAGTTAGGAAGTTAGACTTTGAAAATTTTCAATTAACACAAAGTGACAGTTGACGTCAATGGGCTTCAATCGATGTTATTCGATGATATCTGATAAAGTTAGATGCAAACTCACTCAAATATATGAAAAAAGTTGAAATTTGACTTCAAATTAGGAAGTTAGACTTTGAAAATTTTCAATTAACACAAAGTGACAGTTGACGTCAATGGGCTTCAATCGATTTTATTCGATGATATCTGACAAAGTTATATGCAAACTCACTCAAATATATGAGAAATGTTGAAATTCGACTTTAAATTAGGAAGTTAGACTTTGATAATTTTCAATTAACACAAAGTGACAGTTGACCTCAACGGGCTTCAATCGATGTTATTCGATGATATCTAACAAAATTATATGCAAACTCACTCAAATATATGAGAAATGTTGAAATTCGACTTCAAATTAGGAAGTTAGACTTTGAAAATTTTCAATTAACACAAAGTGACAGTTGACCTCAATGGGCTTCAATCGATTTTATTCGATGATATCTGACAAAGTTAGATGCAAACTCACTCAAATATATGAGAAATGTTGAAATTCGACTCCAAATTAGGAAGTTAGACTTTGAAAATTTTCAATTAACACAAAGTGACAGTTGACCTCAATGGGCTTCAATCGCTTTTATTCGATGATATCTGATGAAGTTAGATGCAAACTCACTCAAATATATGAGAAATGTTGAAATTCGACTCCAAATTAGGAAGTTAGACTTTGAAAATTTTCAATTAACACAAAGTGACAGTTGACCTCAATGGGCTTCAATCGATGTTATTCGATGATATCTGACAAAGTTAGATGCAAACACACTCAAATATATGAGAAATGTTGAAATTCGACTTCAAATTAGGAAGTTAGACTTTGAAAATTTTCAATTAACACAAAGTGACAGTTGACGTCAATGGGCTTCAATCGATTTTATTCGATGATATCTGACAAAGTTATATGCAAACTCACTCAAATATATGAGAAATGTTGAAATTCGACTTTAAATTAGGAAGTTAGACTTTGATAATTTTCAATTAACACAAAGTGACAGTTGACCTCAACGGGCTTCAATCGATGTTATTCGATGATATCTAACAAAATTATATGCAAACTCACTCAAATATATGAGAAATGTTGAAATTCGACTTCAAATTAGGAAGTTAGACTTTGAAAATTTTCAATTAACACAAAGTGACAGTTGACCTCAATGGGCTTCAATCGATTTTATTCGATGATATCTGACAAAGTTAGATGCAAACTCACTAAATATATGAGAAATGTTGAAAGTCGACTCCAAATTAGGAAGTTAGACTTTGAAAATTTTCAATTAATACAAAGTGACAGTTGACCTCAATGGGCTTCAATCGATGTTATTCGATGATATCTGACGAAGTTAGATGCAAACTCACTCAAATATATGAGAAATGTTGAAATTCGACTTCAAATTAGGAAGTTAGACTTTGAAAATTTTCAATTAACACAAAGTGACAGTTGACCTCAACTGGCTTCAATCGATGTTATTCGATGATATCTGACAAAGTTAGATGCAAACTCACTCAAATATATGAGAAATTTTGAAATTCGACTCCAAATTAGGAAGTTAGACTTTGAAAATTTTCAATTAATACAAAGTGACAGTTGACCTCAATGGGCTTCAATCGATGTTATTCGATGATATCTGACGAAGTTAGATGCAAACTCACTCAAATATATGAGAAATGTTGAAATTCGACTTCAAATTAGGAAGTTAGACTTTGAAAATTTTCAATTAACACAAAGTGACAGTTGACGTCAATGGGCTTCAATCGATGTTATTCGATGATATCTGACAAAGTTATATGCAAACTCACTCAAATATATGAGAAATGTTGAAATTCGACTCCAAATTAGGAAGTTAGACTTTGAACATTTTCAATTAACACAAAGTGACAGTTGACCTCAATGGGCTTCAATCGCTTTTATTCGATGATATCTGATGAAGTTAGATGCAAACTCACTCAAATATATGAGAAATGTTGAAATTCGACTCCAAATTAGGAAGTTAGACTTTGAAAATTTTCAATTAACACAAAGTGACAGTTGACCTCAATGGGCTTCAATCGATGTTATTCGATGATATCTGACAAAGTTAGATGCAAACACACTCAAATATATGAGAAATGTTGAAATTCGACTTCAAATTAGGAAGTTAGACTTTGAAAATTTTCAATTAACACAAAGTGACAGTTGACGTCAATGGGCTTCAATCGATTTTATTCGATGATATCTGACAAAGTTATATGCAAACTCACTCAAATATATGAGAAATGTTGAAATTCGACTTTAAATTAGGAAGTTAGACTTTGATAATTTTCAATTAACACAAAGTGACAGTTGACCTCAACGGGCTTCAATCGATGTTATTCGATGATATCTATTAAAGTTATATGCAAACTCACTCAAATATATGAGAAATGTTGAAATTCGACTTCAAATTAGGAAGTTAGACTTTGAAAATTTTCAATTAACACAAAGTGACAGTTGACCTCAATGGGCTTCAATCGATTTTATTCGATGATATCTGACAAAGTTAGATGCAAACTCACTAAATATATGAGAAATGTTGAAATTCGACTTCAAATTAGGAAGTTAGACTTTGAAAATTTTCAATTAACACAAAGTGACAGTTGACCTCAACGGGCTTCAATCGATGTTATTCGATGATATCTGACAAAGTTATATGCAAACTCACTCAAATATATGAGAAATGTTGAAATTCGACTTCAAATTAGGAAGTTAGACTTTGAAAATTTTCAATTAACACAAAGTGACAGTTGACCTCAACTGGCTTCAATCGATGTTATTCGATGATATCTGACAAAGTTAGATGCAAACTCACTCAAATATATGAGAAATTTTGAAATTCGACTCCAAATTAGGAAGTTAGACTTTGAAAATTTTCAATTAATACAAAGTGACAGTTGACCTCAATGGGCTTCAATCGATTTTATTCGATGATATCTGACGAAGTTAGATGCAAACTCACTCAAATATATGAGAAATGTTGAAATTCGACTTCAAATTAGGAAGTTAGACTTTGAAAATTTTCAATTAACACAAAGTGACAGTTGACGTCAATGGGCTTCAATCGATGTTATTCGATGATATCTGACAAAGTTATATGCAAACTCACTCAAATATATGAGAAATGTTGAAATTCGACTCCAAATTAGGAAGTTAGACTTTGAAAATTTTCAATTAACACAAAGTGACAGTTGACCTCAATGGGCTTCAATCGCTTTTATTCGATGATATCTGATGAAGTTAGATGCAAACTCACTCAAATATATGAGAAATGTTGAAATTCGACTCCAAATTAGGAAGTTAGACTTTGAAAATTTTCAATTAACACAAAGTGACAGTTGACCTCAATGGGCTTCAATCGATGTTATTCGATGATATCTGACAAAGTTAGATGCAAACACACTCAAATATATGAGAAATGTTGAAATTCGACTTCAAATTAGGAAGTTAGACTTTGAAAATTTTCAATTAACACAAAGTGACAGTTGACCTCAACGGGCTTCAATCGATGTTATTCGATGATATCTAACTAAGTTGGATGCAAACTCACTCAAATATATGAGAAATGTTGAAATTCGACTTCAAGTTAGGAAGTTAGACTTTGAAAATTTTCAATTAACACAAAGTGACAGTTGACGTCAATGGGCTTCAATCGATGTTATTCGATGATATCTGATAAAGTTAGATGCAAACTCACTAAAATATATGAAAAAAGTTGAAATTTGACTTCAAATTAGGAAGTTAGACTTTGAAAATTTTCAATTAACACAAAGTGACAGTTGACCTCAATGGGCTTCAATCGATTTTATTCGATGATATCTGACAAAGTTAGATGCAAACTCACTCAAATATATGAGAAATGTTGGAATTCGACTTCAAATTAGGAAGTTAGACTTTGAAAATTTTCAATTAACACAAAGTGACAGTTGACCTCAATGGGCTTCAATCGATTTTATTCGATGATATCTGATTATCTGATAAAGTTAGATGCAAACTCACTCAAATATATGAGAAATGTTGAAATTCGACTCCAAATTAGGAAGTTAGACTTTGAAAATTTTCAATAAACACAAAGTGACAGTTGACCTCAATGGGCTTCAATCGATTTTATTCGATGTTATCTGATTATCTGATAAAGTTAGATGCAAACTCACTCAAATATATGAGAAATGTTGAAATTCGACTCCAAATTAGGAAGTTAGACTTTGAAAATTTTCAATTAACACAAAGTGACAGTTGACCTCAATGGGCTTCAATCGATGTTATTCGATGATATCTGACAAAGTTAGATGCAAACACACTCAAATATATGAGAAATGTTGAAATTCGACTTCAAATTAGGAAGTTAGACTTTGAAAATTTTCAATTAACACAAAGTGACAGTTGACCTCAATGGGCTTCAATCGATGTTATTCGATGATATCTGACGAAGTTAGATGCAAACTCACTCAAATATATGAGAAATGTTGAAATTCGACTCCAAATTAGGAAGTTAGACTTTGAAAATTTTCAATTAACACAAAGTGACAGTTGACCTCAATGGGCTTCAATCGATGTTATTCGATGATATCTGACAAAGTTAGATGCAAACACACTCAAATATATGAGAAATGTTGAAATTCGACTTCAAATTAGGAAGTTAGACTTTGAAAATTTTCAATTAACACAAAGTGACAGTTGACGTCAATGGGCTTCAATCGATTTTATTCGATGATATCTGACAAAGTTATATGCAAACTCACTCAAATATATGAGAAATGTTGAAATTCGACTTTAAATTAGGAAGTTAGACTTTGATAATTTTCAATTAACACAAAGTGACAGTTGACCTCAACGGGCTTCAATCGATGTTATTCGATGATATCTATTAAAGTTATATGCAAACTCACTCAAATATATGAGAAATGTTGAAATTCGACTTCAAATTAGGAAGTTAGACTTTGAAAATTTTCAATTAACACAAAGTGACAGTTGACCTCAATGGGCTTCAATCGATTTTATTCGATGATATCTGACAAAGTTAGATGCAAACTCACTAAATATATGAGAAATGTTGAAATTCGACTTCAAATTAGGAAGTTAGACTTTGAAAATTTTCAATTAACACAAAGTGACAGTTGACCTCAACGGGCTTCAATCGATGTTATTCGATGATATCTGACAAAGTTATATGCAAACTCACTCAAATATATGAGAAATGTTGAAATTCGACTTCAAATTAGGAAGTTAGACTTTGAAAATTTTCAATTAACACAAAGTGACAGTTGACCTCAACTGGCTTCAATCGATGTTATTCGATGATATCTGACAAAGTTAGATGCAAACTCACTCAAATATATGAGAAATTTTGAAATTCGACTCCAAATTAGGAAGTTAGACTTTGAAAATTTTCAATTAATACAAAGTGACAGTTGACCTCAATGGGCTTCAATCGATTTTATTCGATGATATCTGACGAAGTTAGATGCAAACTCACTCAAATATATGAGAAATGTTGAAATTCGACTTCAAATTAGGAAGTTAGACTTTGAAAATTTTCAATTAACACAAAGTGACAGTTGACGTCAATGGGCTTCAATCGATGTTATTCGATGATATCTGACAAAGTTATATGCAAACTCACTCAAATATATGAGAAATGTTGAAATTCGACTCCAAATTAGGAAGTTAGACTTTGAAAATTTTCAATTAACACAAAGTGACAGTTGACCTCAATGGGCTTCAATCGCTTTTATTCGATGATATCTGATGAAGTTAGATGCAAACTCACTCAAATATATGAGAAATGTTGAAATTCGACTCCAAATTAGGAAGTTAGACTTTGAAAATTTTCAATTAACACAAAGTGACAGTTGACCTCAATGGGCTTCAATCGATGTTATTCGATGATATCTGACAAAGTTAGATGCAAACACACTCAAATATATGAGAAATGTTGAAATTCGACTTCAAATTAGGAAGTTAGACTTTGAAAATTTTCAATTAACACAAAGTGACAGTTGACCTCAACGGGCTTCAATCGATGTTATTCGATGATATCTAACTAAGTTGGATGCAAACTCACTCAAATATATGAGAAATGTTGAAATTCGACTTCAAGTTAGGAAGTTAGACTTTGAAAATTTTCAATTAACACAAAGTGACAGTTGACGTCAATGGGCTTCAATCGATGTTATTCGATGATATCTGATAAAGTTAGATGCAAACTCACTAAAATATATGAAAAAAGTTGAAATTTGACTTCAAATTAGGAAGTTAGACTTTGAAAATTTTCAATTAACACAAAGTGACAGTTGACCTCAATGGGCTTCAATCGATTTTATTCGATGATATCTGACAAAGTTAGATGCAAACTCACTCAAATATATGAGAAATGTTGGAATTCGACTTCAAATTAGGAAGTTAGACTTTGAAAATTTTCAATTAACACAAAGTGACAGTTGACCTCAATGGGCTTCAATCGATTTTATTCGATGATATCTGATTATCTGATAAAGTTAGATGCAAACTCACTCAAATATATGAGAAATGTTGAAATTCGACTCCAAATTAGGAAGTTAGACTTTGAAAATTTTCAATAAACACAAAGTGACAGTTGACCTCAATGGGCTTCAATCGATTTTATTCGATGTTATCTGATTATCTGATAAAGTTAGATGCAAACTCACTCAAATATATGAGAAATGTTGAAATTCGACTCCAAATTAGGAAGTTAGACTTTGAAAATTTTCAATTAACACAAAGTGACAGTTGACCTCAATGGGCTTCAATCGATGTTATTCGATGATATCTGACAAAGTTAGATGCAAACACACTCAAATATATGAGAAATGTTGAAATTCGACTTCAAATTAGGAAGTTAGACTTTGAAAATTTTCAATTAACACAAAGTGACAGTTGACCTCAATGGGCTTCAATCGATGTTATTCGATGATATCTGACGAAGTTAGATGCAAACTCACTCAAATATATGAGAAATGTTGAAATTCGACTTCAAATTAGGAAGTTAGACTTTGAAAATTTTCAATTAACACAAAGTGACAGTTGACGTCAATAGGCTTCAATCGATGTTATTCGATGATATCTGACAAAGTTATATGCAAACTCACTCAAATATATGAGAAATGTTGAAATTCGACTTCAAATTAGGAAGTTAGACTTTGAAAATTTTCAATTAACACAAAGTGACAGTTGACGTCAATGGGCTTCAATCGATGTTATTCGATGATATCTGACAAAGTTAGATGCAAACTCACTCAAATATATGAGAAATGTTGAAATTTGACTTCAAATTAGGAAGTTAGACTTTGAAAATTTTCAATTAACACAAAGTGACAGTTGACGTCAATGGGCTTCAATCGATGTTATTCGATGATATCTGACAAAGTTAGATGCAAACACACTCAAATATATGAGAAATGTAGAAATTCGACTTCAAATTAGGAAGTTAGACTTTGAAAATTTTCAATTAACACAAAGTGACAGTTGACCTCAATGGGCTTCAATCGCTTTTATTCGATGATATCTGACAAAGTTATATGCAAACTCACTCAAATATATGAGAAATGTTGAAATTCGACTTTAAATTAGGAAGTTAGACTTTGATAATTTTCAATTAACACAAAGTGACAGTTGACCTCAACGGGCTTCAATCGATGTTATTCGATGATATCTAACAAAGTTATATGCAAACTCACTCAAATATATGAGAAATGTTGAAATTCGACTTCAAATTAGGAAGTTAGACTTTGAAAATTTTCAATTAACACAAAGTGACAGTTGACCTCAATGGGCTTCAATCGATTTTATTCGATGATATCTGACAAAGTTAGATGCAAACTCACTAAATATATGAGAAATGTTGAAATTCGACTTCAAATTAGGAAGTTAGACTTTGAAAATTTTCAATTAACACAAAGTGACAGTTGACCTCAACGGGCTTCAATCGATGTTATTCGATGATATCTAACAAAGTTATATGCAAACTCACTCAAATATATGAGAAATGTTGAAATTCGACTCCAAATTAGGAAGTTAGACTTTGAAAATTTTCAATTAATACAAAGTGACAGTTGACCTCAATGGGCTTCAATCGATGTTATTCGATGATATCTGACGAAGTTAGATGCAAACTCACTCAAATATATGAGAAATGTTGAAATTCGACTTCAAATTAGGAAGTTAGACTTTGAAAATTTTCAATTAACACAAAGTGACAGTTGACGTCAATGGGCTTCAATCGATGTTATTCGATGATATCTGACAAAGTTATATGCAAACTCACTCAAATATATGAGAAATGTTGAAATTCGACTCCAAATTAGGAAGTTAGACTTTGAAAATTTTCAATTAACACAAAGTGACAGTTGACCTCAATGGGCTTCAATCGCTTTTATTCGATGATATCTGATGAAGTTAGATGCAAACTCACTCAAATATATGAGAAATGTTGAAATTCGACTCCAAATTAGGAAGTTAGACTTTGAAAATTTTCAATTAACACAAAGTGACAGTTGACCTCAATGGGCTTCAATCGATGTTATTCGATGATATCTGACAAAGTTAGATGCAAACACACTCAAATATATGAGAAATGTTGAAATTCGACTTCAAATTAGGAAGTTAGACTTTGAAAATTTTCAATTAACACAAAGTGACAGTTGACGTCAATGGGCTTCAATCGATGTTATTCGATGATATCTGATAAAGTTAGATGCAAACTCACTAAAATATATGAAAAAAGTTGAAATTTGACTTCAAATTAGGAAGTTAGACTTTGAAAATTTTCAATTAACACAAAGTGACAGTTGACGTCAATGGGCTTCAATCGATGTTATTCGATGATATCTGACAAAGTTATATGCAAACTCACTCAAATATATGAGAAATGTTGAAATTCGACTCCAAATTAGGAAGTTAGACTTTGAAAATTTTCAATTAACACAAAGTGACAGTTGACCTCAATGGGCTTCAATCGCTTTTATTCGATGATATCTGATGAAGTTAGATGCAAACTCACTCAAATATATGAGAAATGTTGAAATTCGACTCCAAATTAGGAAGTTAGACTTTGAAAATTTTCAATTAACACAAAGTGACAGTTGACCTCAATGGGCTTCAATCGATGTTATTCGATGATATCTGACAAAGTTAGATGCAAACACACTCAAATATATGAGAAATGTTGAAATTCGACTTCAAATTAGGAAGTTAGACTTTGAAAATTTTCAATTAACACAAAGTGACAGTTGACCTCAACGGGCTTCAATCGATGTTATTCGATGATATCTAACTAAGTTGGATGCAAACTCACTCAAATATATGAGAAATGTTGAAATTCGACTTCAAGTTAGGAAGTTAGACTTTGAAAATTTTCAATTAACACAAAGTGACAGTTGACGTCAATGGGCTTCAATCGATGTTATTCGATGATATCTGATAAAGTTAGATGCAAACTCACTAAAATATATGAAAAAAGTTGAAATTTGACTTCAAATTAGGAAGTTAGACTTTGAAAATTTTCAATTAACACAAAGTGACAGTTGACCTCAATGGGCTTCAATCGATTTTATTCGATGATATCTGACAAAGTTAGATGCAAACTCACTCAAATATATGAGAAATGTTGGAATTCGACTTCAAATTAGGAAGTTAGACTTTGAAAATTTTCAATTAACACAAAGTGACAGTTGACCTCAATGGGCTTCAATCGATTTTATTCGATGATATCTGATTATCTGATAAAGTTAGATGCAAACTCACTCAAATATATGAGAAATGTTGAAATTCGACTCCAAATTAGGAAGTTAGACTTTGAAAATTTTCAATAAACACAAAGTGACAGTTGACCTCAATGGGCTTCAATCGATTTTATTCGATGTTATCTGATTATCTGATAAAGTTAGATGCAAACTCACTCAAATATATGAGAAATGTTGAAATTCGACTCCAAATTAGGAAGTTAGACTTTGAAAATTTTCAATTAACACAAAGTGACAGTTGACCTCAATGGGCTTCAATCGATGTTATTCGATGATATCTGACAAAGTTAGATGCAAACACACTCAAATATATGAGAAATGTTGAAATTCGACTTCAAATTAGGAAGTTAGACTTTGAAAATTTTCAATTAACACAAAGTGACAGTTGACCTCAATGGGCTTCAATCGATGTTATTCGATGATATCTGACGAAGTTAGATGCAAACTCACTCAAATATATGAGAAATGTTGAAATTCGACTTCAAATTAGGAAGTTAGACTTTGAAAATTTTCAATTAACACAAAGTGACAGTTGACGTCAATAGGCTTCAATCGATGTTATTCGATGATATCTGACAAAGTTATATGCAAACTCACTCAAATATATGAGAAATGTTGAAATTCGACTTCAAATTAGGAAGTTAGACTTTGAAAATTTTCAATTAACACAAAGTGACAGTTGACGTCAATGGGCTTCAATCGATGTTATTCGATGATATCTGACAAAGTTAGATGCAAACTCACTCAAATATATGAGAAATGTTGAAATTTGACTTCAAATTAGGAAGTTAGACTTTGAAAATTTTCAATTAACACAAAGTGACAGTTGACGTCAATGGGCTTCAATCGATGTTATTCGATGATATCTGACAAAGTTAGATGCAAACACACTCAAATATATGAGAAATGTAGAAATTCGACTTCAAATTAGGAAGTTAGACTTTGAAAATTTTCAATTAACACAAAGTGACAGTTGACCTCAATGGGCTTCAATCGCTTTTATTCGATGATATCTGACAAAGTTATATGCAAACTCACTCAAATATATGAGAAATGTTGAAATTCGACTTTAAATTAGGAAGTTAGACTTTGATAATTTTCAATTAACACAAAGTGACAGTTGACCTCAACGGGCTTCAATCGATGTTATTCGATGATATCTAACAAAGTTATATGCAAACTCACTCAAATATATGAGAAATGTTGAAATTCGACTTCAAATTAGGAAGTTAGACTTTGAAAATTTTCAATTAACACAAAGTGACAGTTGACCTCAATGGGCTTCAATCGATTTTATTCGATGATATCTGACAAAGTTAGATGCAAACTCACTAAATATATGAGAAATGTTGAAATTCGACTTCAAATTAGGAAGTTAGACTTTGAAAATTTTCAATTAACACAAAGTGACAGTTGACCTCAACGGGCTTCAATCGATGTTATTCGATGATATCTAACAAAGTTATATGCAAACTCACTCAAATATATGAGAAATGTTGAAATTCGACTCCAAATTAGGAAGTTAGACTTTGAAAATTTTCAATTAATACAAAGTGACAGTTGACCTCAATGGGCTTCAATCGATGTTATTCGATGATATCTGACGAAGTTAGATGCAAACTCACTCAAATATATGAGAAATGTTGAAATTCGACTTCAAATTAGGAAGTTAGACTTTGAAAATTTTCAATTAACACAAAGTGACAGTTGACGTCAATGGGCTTCAATCGATGTTATTCGATGATATCTGACAAAGTTATATGCAAACTCACTCAAATATATGAGAAATGTTGAAATTCGACTCCAAATTAGGAAGTTAGACTTTGAAAATTTTCAATTAACACAAAGTGACAGTTGACCTCAATGGGCTTCAATCGATGTTATTCGATGATATCTGACAAAGTTAGATGCAAACACACTCAAATATATGAGAAATGTTGAAATTCGACTTCAAATTAGGAAGTTAGACTTTGAAAATTTTCAATTAACACAAAGTGACAGTTGACCTCAATGGGCTTCAATCGATGTTATTCGATGATATCTGACGAAGTTAGATGCAAACTCACTCAAATATATGAGAAATGTTGAAATTCGACTTCAAATTAGGAAGTTAGACTTTGAAAATTTTCAATTAACACAAAGTGACAGTTGACGTCAATAGGCTTCAATCGATGTTATTCGATGATATCTGACAAAGTTATATGCAAACTCACTCAAATATATGAGAAATGTTGAAATTCGACTTCAAATTAGGAAG
Organism: Diorhabda sublineata; assembly: GCF_026230105.1. Classification (NCBI taxonomy): domain Eukaryota; kingdom Metazoa; phylum Arthropoda; class Insecta; order Coleoptera; family Chrysomelidae; genus Diorhabda; species Diorhabda sublineata. Next base: position 47,181 of record NW_026614300.1, on the reverse strand, counting down.
TTAGACTTTGAAAATTTTCAATTAACACAAAGTGACAGTTGACGTCAATGGGCTTCAATCGATGTTATTCGATGATATCTGACAAAGTTAGATGCAAACTCACTCAAATATATGAGAAATGTTGAAATTTGACTTCAAATTAGGAAGTTAGACTTTGAAAATTTTCAATTAACACAAAGTGACAGTTGACGTCAATGGGCTTCAATCGATGTTATTCGATGATATCTGACAAAGTTAGATGCAAACACACTCAAATATATGAGAAATGTAGAAATTCGACTTCAAATTAGGAAGTTAGACTTTGAAAATTTTCAATTAACACAAAGTGACAGTTGACCTCAATGGGCTTCAATCGCTTTTATTCGATGATATCTGACAAAGTTATATGCAAACTCACTCAAATATATGAGAAATGTTGAAATTCGACTTTAAATTAGGAAGTTAGACTTTGATAATTTTCAATTAACACAAAGTGACAGTTGACCTCAACGGGCTTCAATCGATGTTATTCGATGATATCTAACAAAGTTATATGCAAACTCACTCAAATATATGAGAAATGTTGAAATTCGACTTCAAATTAGGAAGTTAGACTTTGAAAATTTTCAATTAACACAAAGTGACAGTTGACCTCAATGGGCTTCAATCGATTTTATTCGATGATATCTGACAAAGTTAGATGCAAACTCACTAAATATATGAGAAATGTTGAAATTCGACTTCAAATTAGGAAGTTAGACTTTGAAAATTTTCAATTAACACAAAGTGACAGTTGACCTCAACGGGCTTCAATCGATGTTATTCGATGATATCTAACAAAGTTATATGCAAACTCACTCAAATATATGAGAAATGTTGAAATTCGACTCCAAATTAGGAAGTTAGACTTTGAAAATTTTCAATTAATACAAAGTGACAGTTGACCTCAATGGGCTTCAATCGATGTTATTCGATGATATCTGACGAAGTTAGATGCAAACTCACTCAAATATATGAGAAATGTTGAAATTCGACTTCAAATTAGGAAGTTAGACTTTGAAAATTTTCAATTAACACAAAGTGACAGTTGACGTCAATGGGCTTCAATCGATGTTATTCGATGATATCTGACAAAGTTATATGCAAACTCACTCAAATATATGAGAAATGTTGAAATTCGACTCCAAATTAGGAAGTTAGACTTTGAAAATTTTCAATTAACACAAAGTGACAGTTGACCTCAATGGGCTTCAATCGCTTTTATTCGATGATATCTGATGAAGTTAGATGCAAACTCACTCAAATATATGAGAAATGTTGAAATTCGACTCCAAATTAGGAAGTTAGACTTTGAAAATTTTCAATTAACACAAAGTGACAGTTGACCTCAATGGGCTTCAATCGATGTTATTCGATGATATCTGACAAAGTTAGATGCAAACACACCCAAATATATGAGAAATGTTGAAATTCGACTTCAAATTAGGAAGTTAGACTTTGAAAATTTTCAATTAACACAAAGTGACAGTTGACCTCAACGGGCTTCAATCGATGTTATTCGATGATATCTAACAAAGTTGGATGCAAACTCACTCAAATATATGAGAAATGTTGAAATTCGACTTCAAGTTAGGAAGTTAGACTTTGAAAATTTTCAATTAACACAAAGTGACAGTTGACGTCAATGGGCTTCAATCGATGTTATTCGATGATATCTGATAAAGTTAGATGCAAACTCACTCAAATATATGAAAAAAGTTGAAATTTGACTTCAAATTAGGAAGTTAGACTTTGAAAATTTTCAATTAACACAAAGTGACAGTTGACCTCAATGGGCTTCAATCGATGTTATTCGATGATATCTGACAAAGTTAGATGCAAACTCACTCAAATATATGAGAAATGTTGAAATTCGACTCCAAATTAGGAAGTTAGACTTTGAAAATTTTCAATAAACACAAAGTGACAGTTGACCTCAATGGGCTTCAATCGATTTTATTCGATGTTATCTGATTATCTGATAAAGTTAGATGCAAACTCACTCAAATATATGAGAAATGTTGAAATTCGACTCCAAATTAGGAAGTTAGACTTTGAAAATTTTCAATAAACACAAAGTGACAGTTGACCTCAATGGGCTTCAATCGATTTTATTCGATGTTATCTGATTATCTGATAAAGTTAGATGCAAACTCACTCAAATATATGAGAAATGTTGAAATTCGACTCCAAATTAGGAAGTTAAACTTTGAAAATTTTCAATTAACACAAAGTGACAGTTGACCTCAATGGGCTTCAATCGATGTTATTCGATGATATCTGACAAAGTTAGATGCAAACACACTCAAATATATGAGAAATGTTGAAATTCGACTTCAAATTAGGAAGTTAGACTTTGAAAATTTTCAATTAACACAAAGTGACAGTTGACCTCAACGGGCTTCAATCGATGTTATTCGATGATATCTAACAAAGTTGGATGCAAACTCACTCAAATATATGAGAAATGTTGAAATTCGACTTCAAGTTAGGAAGTTAGACTTTGAAAATTTTCAATTAACACAAAGTGACAGTTGACGTCAATGGGCTTCAATCGATGTTATTCGATGATATCTGATAAAGTTAGATGCAAACTCACTCAAATATATGAAAAAAGTTGAAATTTGACTTCAAATTAGGAAGTTAGACTTTGAAAATTTTCAATTAACACAAAGTGACAGTTGACCTCAATGGGCTTCAATCGATTTTATTCGATGATATCTGACAAAGTTAGATGCAAACTCACTCAAATATATGAGAAATGTTGGAATTCGACTTCAAATTAGGAAGTTAGACTTTGAAAATTTTCAATTAACACAAAGTGACAGTTGACCTCAACGGGCTTCAATCGATGTTATTCGATGATATCTGACAAAGTTAGATGCAAACTCACTCAAATATATGAGAAATGTTGAAATTCGACTCCAAATTAGGAAGTTAGACTTTGAAAATTTTCAATAAACACAAAGTGACAGTTGACCTCAATGGGCTTCAATCGATTTTATTCGATGTTATCTGATTATCTGATAAAGTTAGATGCAAACTCACTCAAATATATGAGAAATGTTGAAATTCGACTCCAAATTAGGAAGTTAGACTTTGAAAATTTTCAATAAACACAAAGTGACAGTTGACCTCAATGGGCTTCAATCGATTTTATTCGATGTTATCTGATTATCTGATAAAGTTAGATGCAAACTCACTCAAATATATGAGAAATGTTGAAATTCGACTCCAAATTAGGAAGTTAAACTTTGAAAATTTTCAATTAACACAAAGTGACAGTTGACCTCAATGGGCTTCAATCGATGTTATTCGATGATATCTGACAAAGTTAGATGCAAACACACTCAAATATATGAGAAATGTTGAAATTCGACTTCAAATTAGGAAGTTAGACTTTGAAAATTTTCAATTAACACAAAGTGACAGTTGACCTCAATGGGCTTCAATCGATGTTATTCGATGATATCTGACGAAGTTAGATGCAAACTCACTCAAATATATGAGAAATGTTGAAATTCGACTTCAAATTAGGAAGTTAGACTTTGAAAATTTTCAATTAACACAAAGTGACAGTTGACGTCAATAGGCTCCAATCGATGTTATTCGATGATATCTGACAAAGTTATATGCAAACTCACTCAAATATATGAGAAATGTTGAAATTCGACTTCAAATTAGGAAGTTAGACTTTGAAAATTTTCAATTAACACAAAGTGACAGTTGACGTCAATGGGCTTCAATCGATGTTATTCGATGATATCTGACAAAGTTAGATGCAAAGCACTCAAATATATGAGAAATGTTGAAATTTGACTTCAAATTAGGAAGTTAGACTTGAAAATTTTCAATTAACACAAAGTGACAGTTGACGTCAATGGGCTTCAATCGATTTTATTCGATGATATCTGACAAAGTTATATGCAAACTCACTCAAATATATGAGAAATGTTGAAATTCGACTCCAAATTAGGAAGTTAGACTTTGAAAATTTTCAATTAACACAAAGTGACAGTTGACCTCAACGGGCTTCAATCGATGTTATTCGATGATATCTAACAAAGTTAGATGCAAACTCACTCAAATATATGAGAAATATTGAAATTCAACTTCAAATTAGGAAGTTAGATTTTGAAAATTTTCAATTAACACAAAGTGACAGTTGACGTCAATGGGCTTCAATCGATGTTATTCGATGATATCTGACAAAGTTATATGCAAACTCACTCAAATATATGAGAAATGTTGAAATTCGACTTTAAATTAGGAAGTTAGACTTTGATAATTTTCAATTAACACAAAGTGACGTTGACCTCAACGGGCTTCAATCGATGTTATTCGATGATATCTGACAAAGTTAGATGCAAACTCACTCAAATATATGAGAAATATTGAAATTCAACTTCAAATTAGGAAGTTAGACTTTGAAAATTTTCAATTAACACAAAGTGACAGTTGACGTCAATGGGTTTCAATCGATGTTATTCGATGATATCTGACAAAGTTATATGCAAACTCACTCAAATATATGAGAAATGTTGAAATTCGACTTCAAATTAGGAAGTTAGACTTTGAAAATTTTCAATTAACACAAAGTGACAGTTGACCTCAACGGGCTTCAATCGATGTTATTCGATGATATCTGACGAAGTTAGATGCAAACTCACTCAAATATATGAGAAATGTTGAAATTCGACTCCAAATTAGGAAGTTAGACTTTGAAAATTTTCAATTAACACAAAGTGACAGTTGACCTCAATGGGCTTCAATCGATGTTATTCGATGATATCTGACAAAGTTAGATGCAAACTCACTCAAATATATGAGAAATGTTGAAATTCGACTTCAAATTAGGAAGTTAGACTTTTAAAATTTTCAATTAACACAAAGTGACAGTTGACCTCAATGGGCTTCAATCGATGTTATTCGATGATATCTGACAAAGTTAGATGCAAACTCACTCAAATATATGAGAAATGTTGAAATTCGACTCCAAATTAGGAAGTTAGACTTTGAAAATTTTCAATTAACACAAAATGACAGTTGACCTCAATGGGCTTCAATCGATGTTATTCGTTGATATCTGACGAAGTTAGATGCAAACTCACTCAAATATATGAGAAATGTTGAAATTCGACTTCAAATTAGGAAGTTAGACTTTGAAAATTTTCAATTAACACAAAGTGACAGTTGACCTCAATGGGCTTCAATCGATGTTATTCGATGATATCTGACGAAGTTAGATGCAAACTCACTCAAATATATGAGAAATGTTGAAATTCGACTTCAAATTAGGAAGTTAGACTTTGATAATTTTCAATTAACACAAAGTGACAGTTGATCTCAACGGGCTTCAATCGATGTTATTCGATGATATCTAACAAAATTAGATGCAAACTCACTCAAATATATGAGAAATGTTGGAATTCGACTCCAAATTAGGAAGTTAGACTTTGAAAATTTTCAATTAACCCAAAGTGACAGTTGACCTCAACGGGCTTCAATCGATGTTATTCGATGATATCTGACAAAGTTATATGCAAACTCACTCAAATATATGAGAAATGTTGAAATTCGACTTCAAATTAGGAAGTTAGACTTTGAAAATTTTCAATTAACACAAAGTGACAGTTGACGTCAATGGGTTTCAATCGATGTTATTCGATGATATCTGACAAAGTTATATGCAAACTCACTCAAATATATGAGAAATGTTGAAATTCGACTTCAAATTAGGAAGTTAGACTTTGAAAATTTTCAATTAACACAAAGTGACAGTTGACCTCAACGGGCTTCAATCGATGTTATTCGATGATATCTGACAAAGTTAGATGCAAACTCACTCAAATATATGAGAAATGTTGAAATTCGACTCCAAATTAGGAAGTTAGACTTTGAAAATTTTCAATTAACACAAAGTGACAGTTGACCTCAATGGGCTTCAATCGATGTTATTCGATGATATCTGACAAAGTTAGATGCAAACTCACTCAAATATATGAGAAATGTTGAAATTCGACTTCAAATTAGGAAGTTAGACTTTTAAAATTTTCAATTAACACAAAGTGACAGTTGACCTCAATGGGCTTCAATCGATGTTATTCGATGATATCTGACAAAGTTAGATGCAAACTCACTCAAATATATGAGAAATGTTGAAATTCGACTCCAAATTAGGAAGTTAGACTTTGAAAATTTTCAATTAACACAAAGTGACAGTTGACCTCAATGGGCTTCAATCGATGTTATTCGATGATATCTGACAAAGATAGATGCAAACTCACTCAAATATATGAGAAATGTTGAAATTCGACTTCAAATTAGGAAGTTAGACTTTGAAAATTTTTAATTAACACAAAGTGACAGTTGACCTCAATGGGCTTCAATCGATGTTATTCGATGATATCTGACAAAGTTAGATGCAAACTCACTCAAATATATGAGAAATGTTGAAATTCGACTTCAAATTAGGAAGTTAGACTTTGAAAATTTTCAATTAACACAAAGTGACAGTTGACCTCAATGGGCTTCAATCGATGTTATTCGATGATATCTGACAAAGTTAGATGCAAACTCACTCAAATATATGAGAAATGTTGAAATTCGACTCCAAATTAGGAAGTTAGACTTTGAAAATTTTCAATTAACACAAAGTGACAGTTGACCTCAACGGGCTTCAATCGATGTTATTCGATGATATCTGACAAAGTTATATGCAAACTCACTCAAATATATGAGAAATGTTGAAATTCGACTTCAAATTAGGAAGTTAGACTTTGAAAATTTTCAATTAACACAAAGTGACAGTTGACGTCAATGGGTTTCATCGATGTTATTCGATGATATCTGACAAAGTTAGATGCAAACTCACTCAAATATATGAGAAATGTTGAAATTCGACTCCAAATTAGGAAGTTAGACTTTTAAAATTTTCAATTAACACAAAGTGACAGTTGACCTCAATGGGCTTCAATCGATGTTATTCGATGATATCTGACAAAGTTAGATGCAAACTCACTCAAATATATGAGAAATGTTGAAATTCGACTCCAAATTAGGAAGTTAGACTTTGAAAATTTTCAATTAACACAAAGTGACAGTTGACCTCAATGGGCTTCAATCGATGTTATTCGATGATATCTGACGAAGTTAGATGCAAACTCACTCAAATATATGAGAAATGTTGAAATTCGACTTCAAATTAGGAAGTTAGACTTTGAAAATTTTCAATTAACACAAAGTGACAGTTGACCTCAATGGGCTTCAATCGATGTTATTCGATGATATCTGACGAAGTTAGATGCAAACTCACTCAAATATATGAGAAATGTTGAAATTCGACTTCAAATTAGGAAGTTAGACTTTGAAAATTTTCAATTAACACAAAGTGACAGTTGACGTCAATGGGTTTCAATCGATGTTATTCGATGATATCTGACAAAGTTATATGCAAACTCACTCAAATATATGAGAAATGTTGAAATTCGACTTCAAATTAGGAAGTTAGACTTTGAAAATTTTCAATTAACACAAAGTGACAGTTGACCTCAACGGGCTTCAATCGATGTTATTCGATGATATCTGACAAAGTTAGATGCAAACTCACTCAAATATATGAGAAATGTTGAAATTCGACTCCAAATTAGGAAGTTAGACTTTGAAAATTTTCAATTAACACAAAGTGACAGTTGACCTCAATGGGCTTCAATCGATGTTATTCGATGATATCTGACAAAGTTAGATGCAAACTCACTCAAATATATGAGAAATGTTGAAATTCGACTTCAAATTAGGAAGTTAGACTTTTAAAATTTTCAATTAACACAAAGTGACAGTTGACCTCAATGGGCTTCAATCGATGTTATTCGATGATATCTGACAAAGTTAGATGCAAACTCACTCAAATATATGAGAAATGTTGAAATTCGACTCCAAATTAGGAAGTTAGACTTTGAAAATTTTCAATTAACACAAAGTGACAGTTGACCTCAATGGGCTTCAATCGATGTTATTCGATGATATCTGACAAATTTAGATGCAAACTCACTCAAATATATGAGAAATGTTGAAATTCGACTTCAAATTAGGAAGTTAGACTTTTAAAATTTTCAATTAACACAAAGTGACAGTTGACCTCAATGGGCTTCAATCGATGTTATTCGATGATATCTGACAAAGTTAGATGCAAACTCACTCAAATATATGAGAAATGTTGAAATTCGACTCCAAATTAGGAAGTTAGACTTTGAAAATTTTCAATTAACACAAAGTGACAGTTGACCTCAATGGGCTTCAATCGATGTTATTCGATGATATCTGACAAAGATAGATGCAAACTCACTCAAATATATGAGAAATGTTGAAATTCGACTTCAAATTAGGAAGTTAGACTTTGAAAATTTTTAATTAACACAAAGTGACAGTTGACCTCAATGGGCTTCAATCGATGTTATTCGATGATATCTGACAAAGTTAGATGCAAACTCACTCAAATATATGAGAAATGTTGAAATTCGACTCCAAATTAGGAAGTTAGACTTTGAAAATTTTCAATTAACACAAAATGACAGTTGACCTCAATGGGCTTCAATCGATGTTATTCGTTGATATCTGACGAAGTTAGATGCAAACTCACTCAAATATATGAGAAATGTTGAAATTCGACTTCAAATTAGGAAGTTAGACTTTGAAAATTTTCAATTAACACAAAGTGACAGTTGACCTCAATGGGCTTCAATCGATGTTATTCGATGATATCTGACGAAGTTAGATGCAAACTCACTCAAATATATGAGAAATGTTGAAATTCGACTTCAAATTAGGAAGTTAGACTTTGATAATTTTCAATTAACACAAAGTGACAGTTGATCTCAACGGGCTTCAATCGATGTTATTCGATGATATCTAACAAAATTAGATGCAAACTCACTCAAATATATGAGAAATGTTGAAATTCGACTCCAAATTAGGAAGTTAGACTTTGAAAATTTTCAATTAACCCAAAGTGACAGTTGACCTCAACGGGCTTCAATCGATGTTATTCGATGATATCTGACAAAGTTATATGCAAACTCACTCAAATATATGAGAAATGTTGAAATTCGACTTCAAATTAGGAAGTTAGACTTTGAAAATTTTCAATTAACACAAAGTGACAGTTGACGTCAATGGGTTTCAATCGATGTTATTCGATGATATCTGACAAAGTTATATGCAAACTCACTCAAATATATGAGAAATGTTGAAATTCGACTTCAAATTAGGAAGTTAGACTTTGAAAATTTTCAATTAACACAAAGTGACAGTTGACCTCAACGGGCTTCAATCGATGTTATTCGATGATATCTGACAAAGTTAGATGCAAACTCACTCAAATATATGAGAAATGTTGAAATTCGACTCCAAATTAGGAAGTTAGACTTTGAAAATTTTCAATTAACACAAAGTGACAGTTGACCTCAATGGGCTTCAATCGATGTTATTCGATGATATCTGACAAAGTTAGATGCAAACTCACTCAAATATATGAGAAATGTTGAAATTCGACTTCAAATTAGGAAGTTAGACTTTTAAAATTTTCAATTAACACAAAGTGACAGTTGACCTCAATGGGCTTCAATCGATGTTATTCGATGATATCTGACAAAGTTAGATGCAAACTCACTCAAATATATGAGAAATGTTGAAATTCGACTCCAAATTAGGAAGTTAGACTTTGAAAATTTTCAATTAACACAAAGTGACAGTTGACCTCAATGGGCTTCAATCGATGTTATTCGATGATATCTGACAAAGATAGATGCAAACTCACTCAAATATATGAGAAATGTTGAAATTCGACTTCAAATTAGGAAGTTAGACTTTGAAAATTTTTAATTAACACAAAGTGACAGTTGACCTCAATGGGCTTCAATCGATGTTATTCGATGATATCTGACAAAGTTAGATGCAAACTCACTCAAATATATGAGAAATGTTGAAATTCGACTTCAAATTAGGAAGTTAGACTTTGAAAATTTTCAATTAACACAAAGTGACAGTTGACCTCAATGGGCTTCAATCGATGTTATTCGATGATATCTGACAAAGTTAGATGCAAACTCACTCAAATATATGAGAAATGTTGAAATTCGACTCCAAATTAGGAAGTTAGACTTTGAAAATTTTCAATTAACACAAAGTGACAGTTGACCTCAACGGGCTTCAATCGATGTTATTCGATGATATCTGACAAAGTTATATGCAAACTCACTCAAATATATGAGAAATGTTGAAATTCGACTTCAAATTAGGAAGTTAGACTTTGAAAATTTTCAATTAACACAAAGTGACAGTTGACGTCAATGGGTTTCATCGATGTTATTCGATGATATCTGACAAAGTTAGATGCAAACTCACTCAAATATATGAGAAATGTTGAAATTCGACTCCAAATTAGGAAGTTAGACTTTTAAAATTTTCAATTAACACAAAGTGACAGTTGACCTCAATGGGCTTCAATCGATGTTATTCGATGATATCTGACAAAGTTAGATGCGAACTCACTCAAATATATGAGAAATGTTGAAATTCGACTCCAAATTAGGAAGTTAGACTTTGAAAATTTTCAATTAACACAAAGTGACAGTTGACCTCAATGGGCTTCAATCGATGTTATTCGATGATATCTGACGAAGTTAGATGCAAACTCACTCAAATATATGAGAAATGTTGAAATTCGACTTCAAATTAGGAAGTTAGACTTTGAAAATTTTCAATTAACACAAAGTGACAGTTGACCTCAATGGGCTTCAATCGATGTTATTCGATGATATCTGACGAAGTTAGATGCAAACTCACTCAAATATATGAGAAATGTTGAAATTCGACTTCAAATTAGGAAGTTAGACTTTGAAAATTTTCAATTAACACAAAGTGACAGTTGACGTCAATGGGTTTCAATCGATGTTATTCGATGATATCTGACAAAGTTATATGCAAACTCACTCAAATATATGAGAAATGTTGAAATTCGACTTCAAATTAGGAAGTTAGACTTTGAAAATTTTCAATTAACACAAAGTGACAGTTGACCTCAACGGGCTTCAATCGATGTTATTCGATGATATCTGACAAAGTTAGATGCAAACTCACTCAAATATATGAGAAATGTTGAAATTCGACTCCAAATTAGGAAGTTAGACTTTGAAAATTTTCAATTAACACAAAGTGACAGTTGACCTCAATGGGCTTCAATCGATGTTATTCGATGATATCTGACAAAGTTAGATGCAAACTCACTCAAATATATGAGAAATGTTGAAATTCGACTTCAAATTAGGAAGTTAGACTTTTAAAATTTTCAATTAACACAAAGTGACAGTTGACCTCAATGGGCTTCAATCGATGTTATTCGATGATATCTGACAAAGTTAGATGCAAACTCACTCAAATATATGAGAAATGTTGAAATTCGACTCCAAATTAGGAAGTTAGACTTTGAAAATTTTCAATTAACACAAAGTGACAGTTGACCTCAATGGGCTTCAATCGATGTTATTCGATGATATCTGACAAATTTAGATGCAAACTCACTCAAATATATGAGAAATGTTGAAATTCGACTTCAAATTAGGAAGTTAGACTTTTAAAATTTTCAATTAACACAAAGTGACAGTTGACCTCAATGGGCTTCAATCAATGTTATTCGATGATATCTGACAAAGTTAGATGCAAACTCACTCAAATATATGAGAAATGTTGAAATTCGACTCCAAATTAGGAAGTTAGACTTTGAAAATTTTCAATTAACACAAAGTGACAGTTGACCTCAATGGGCTTCAATCGATGTTATTCGATGATATCTGACAAAGATAGATGCAAACTCACTCAAATATATGAGAAATGTTGAAATTCGACTTCAAATTAGGAAGTTAGACTTTGAAAATTTTTAATTAACACAAAGTGACAGTTGACCTCAATGGGCTTCAATCGATGTTATTCGATGATATCTGACAAAGTTAGATGCAAACTCACTCAAATATATGAGAAATGTTGAAATTCGACTTCAAATTAGGAAGTTAGACTTTGAAAATTTTCAATTAACACAAAGTGACAGTTGACCTCAATGGGCTTCAATCGATGTTATTCGATGATATCTGACAAAGTTAGATGCAAACTCACTCAAATATATGAGAAATGTTGAAATTCGACTCCAAATTAGGAAGTTAGACTTTGAAAATTTTCAATTAACACAAAGTGACAGTTGACCTCAACGGGCTTCAATCGATGTTATTCGATGATATCTGACAAAGTTATATGCAAACTCACTCAAATATATGAGAAATGTTGAAATTCGACTTCAAATTAGGAAGTTAGACTTTGAAAATTTTCAATTAACACAAAGTGACAGTTGACGTCAATGGGTTTCAATCGATGTTATTCGATGATATCTGACAAAGTTAGATGCAAACTCACTCAAATATATGAGAAATGTTGAAATTCGACTCCAAATTAGGAAGTTAGACTTTGAAAATTTTCAATTAACACAAAGTGACAGTTGACCTCAATGGGCTTCAATCGATGTTATTCGATGATATCTGACAAAGTTAGATGCAAACTCACTCAAATATATGAGAAATGTTGAAATTCGACTTCAAATTAGGAAGTTAGACTTTTAAAATTTTCAATTAACACAAAGTGACAGTTTCCCTCAATGGGCTTCAATCGATGTTATTCGATGATATCTGACAAAGTTAGATGCAAACTCACTCAAATATATGAGAAATGTTGAAATTCGACTCCAAATTAGGAAGTTAGACTTTGAAAATTTTCAATTAACACAAAGTGACAGTTGACCTCAATGGGCTTCAATCGATGTTATTCGATGATATCTGACAAAGTTAGATGCAAACTCACTCAAATATATGAGAAATGTTGAAATTCGACTCCAAATTAGGAAGTTAGACTTTGAAAATTTTCAATTAACACAAAGTGACAGTTGACCTCAATGGGCTTCAATCGATGTTATTCGATGATATCTGACGAAGTTAGATGCAAACTCACTCAAATATATGAGAAATGTTGAAATTCGACTTCAAATTAGGAAGTTAGACTTTGAAAATTTTCAATTAACACAAAGTGACAGTTGACCTCAATGGGCTTCAATCGATGTTATTCGATGATATCTGACGAAGTTAGATGCAAACTCACTCGAATATATGAGAAATGTTGAAATTCGACTTCAAATTAGGAAGTTAGACTTTGAAAATTTTCAATTAACACAAAGTGACAGTTGACGTCAATGGGTTTCAATCGATGTTATTCGATGATATCTGACAAAGTTATATGCAAACTCACTCAAATATATGAGAAATGTTGAAATTCGACTTCAAATTAGGAAGTTAGACTTTGAAAATTTTCAATTAACACAAAGTGACAGTTGACCTCAACGGGCTTCAATCGATGTTATTCGATGATATCTGACAAAGTTAGATGCAAACTCACTCAAATATATGAGAAATGTTGAAATTCGACTCCAAATTAGGAAGTTAGACTTTGAAAATTTTCAATTAACACAAAGTGACAGTTGACCTCAATGGGCTTCAATCGATGTTATTCGATGATATCTGACAAAGTTAGATGCAAACTCACTCAAATATATGAGAAATGTTGAAATTCGACTTCAAATTAGGAAGTTAGACTTTTAAAATTTTCAATTAACACAAAGTGACAGTTGACCTCAATGGGCTTCAATCGATGTTATTCGATGATATCTGACGAAGTTAGATGCAAACTCACTCAAATATATGAGAAATGTTGAAATTCGACTTCAAATTAGGAAGTTAGACTTTGATAATTTTCAATTAACACAAAGTGACAGTTGATCTCAACGGGCTTCAATCGATGTTATTCGATGATATCTAACAAAATTAGATGCAAACTCACTCAAATATATGAGAAATGTTGAAATTCGACTCCAAATTAGGAAGTTAGACTTTGAAAATTTTCAATTAACCCAAAGTGACAGTTGACCTCAACGGGCTTCAATCGATGTTATTCGATGATATCTGACAAAGTTATTTGCAAACTCACTCAAATATATGAGAAATGTTGAAATTCGACTTCAAATTAGGAAGTTAGACTTTGAAAATTTTCAATTAACACAAAGTGACAGTTGACGTCAATGGGTTTCAATCGATGTTATTCGATGATATCTGACAAAGTTATATGCAAACTCACTCAAATATATGAGAAATGTTGAAATTCGACTCCAAATTAGGAAGTTAGACTTTGAAAATTTTCAATTAACACAAAGTGACAGTTGACCTCAATGGGCTTCAATCGATGTAATTCGATGATATCTGACAAAGTTAGATGCAAACTCACTCAAATATATGAGAAATGTTGAAATTCGACTTCAAATTAGGAAGTTAGACTTTTAAAATTTTCAATTAACACAAAGTGACAGTTGACCTCAATGGGCTTCAATCGATGTTATTCGATGATATCTGACAAAGTTAGATGCAAACTCACTCAAATATATGAGAAATGTTGAAATTCGACTCCAAATCAGGAAGTTAGACTTTGAAAATTTTCAATTAACACAAAGTGACAGTTGACCTCAATGGGCTTCAATCGATGTTATTCGATGATATCTGACAAAGTTAGATGCAAACTCACTCAAATATATGAGAAATGTTGAAATTCGACTCCAAATTAGGAAGTTAGACTTTGAAAATTTTCAATTAACACAAAGTGACAGTTGACCTCAATGGGCTTCAATCGATGTTATTCGATGATATCTGACGAAGTTAGATGCAAACTCACTCAAATATATGAGAAATGTTGAAATTCGACTTCAAATTAGGAAGTTAGACTTTGAAAATTTTCAATTAACACAAAGTGACAGTTGACCTCAATGGGCTTCAATCGATGTTATTCGATGATATCTGACGAAGTTAGATGCAAACTCACTCAAATATATGAGAAATGTTGAAATTCGACTTCAAATTAGGAAGTTAGACTTTGAAAATTTTCAATTAACACAAAGTGACAGTTGACGTCAATGGGTTTCAATCGATGTTATTCGATGATATCTGACAAAGTTATATGCAAACTCACTCAAATATATGAGAAATGTTGAAATTCGACTTCAAATTAGGAAGTTAGACTTTGAAAATTTTCAATTAACACAAAGTGACAGTTGACCTCAACGGGCTTCAATCGATGTTATTCGATGATATCTGACAAAGTTAGATGCAAACTCACTCAAATATATGAGAAATGTTGAAATTCGACTCCAAATTAGGAAGTTAGACTTTGAAAATTTTCAATTAACACAAAGTGACAGTTGACCTCAATGGGCTTCAATCGATGTTATTCGATGATATCTGACAAAGTTAGATGCAAACTCACTCAAATATATGAGAAATGTTGAAATTCGACTTCAAATTAGGAAGTTAGACTTTTAAAATTTTCAATTAACACAAAGTGACAGTTGACCTCAATGGGCTTCAATCGATGTTATTCGATGATATCTGACGAAGTTAGATGCAAACTCACTCAAATATATGAGAAATGTTGAAATTCGACTTCAAATTAGGAAGTTAGACTTTGATAATTTTCAATTAACACAAAGTGACAGTTGATCTCAACGGGCTTCAATCGATGTTATTCGATGATATCTAACAAAATTAGATGCAAACTCACTCAAATATATGAGAAATGTTGAAATTCGACTCCAAATTAGGAAGTTAGACTTTGAAAATTTTCAATTAACCCAAAGTGACAGTTGACCTCAACGGGCTTCAATCGATGTTATTCGATGATATCTGACAAAGTTATATGCAAACTCACTCAAATATATGAGAAATGTTGAAATTCGACTTCAAATTAGGAAGTTAGACTTTGAAAATTTTCAATTAACACAAAGTGACAGTTGACGTCAATGGGTTTCAATCGATGTTATTCGATGATATCTGACAAAGTTATATGCAAACTCACTCAAATATATGAGAAATGTTGAAATTCGACTCCAAATTAGGAAGTTAGACTTTGAAAATTTTCAATTAACACAAAGTGACAGTTGACCTCAATGGGCTTCAATCGATGTTATTCGATGATATCTGACGAAGTTAGATGCAAACTCACTCAAATATATGAGAAATGTTGAAATTCGACTTCAAATTAGGAAGTTAGACTTTGAAAATTTTCAATTAACACAAAGTGACAGTTGACGTCAATGGGTTTCAATCGATGTTATTCGATGATATCTGACAAAGTTATATGCAAACTCACTCAAATATATGAGAAATGTTGAAATTCGACTTCAAATTAGGAAGTTAGACTTTGAAAATTTTCAATTAACACAAAGTGACAGTTGACCTCAACGGGCTTCAATCGATGTTATTCGATGATATCTGACAAAGTTAGATGCAAACTCACTCAAATATATGAGAAATGTTGAAATTCGACTCCAAATTAGGAAGTTAGACTTTGAAAATTTTCAATTAACACAAAGTGACAGTTGAACTCAATGGGCTTCAATCGATGTTATTCGATGATATCTGACAAAGTTAGATGCAAACTCACTCAAATATATGAGAAATGTTGAAATTCGACTTCAAATTAGGAAGTTAGACTTTTAAAATTTTCAATTAACACAAAGTGACAGTTGACCTCAATGGGCTTCAATCGATGTTATTCGATGATATCTGACGAAGTTAGATGCAAACTCACTCAAATATATGAGAAATGTTGAAATTCGACTTCAAATTAGGAAGTTAGACTTTGATAATTTTCAATTAACACAAAGTGACAGTTGATCTCAACGGGCTTCAATCGATGTTATTCGATGATATCTAACAAAATTAGATGCAAACTCACTCAAATATATGAGAAATGTTGAAATTCGACTCCAAATTAGGAAGTTAGACTTTGAAAATTTTCAATTAACCCAAAGTGACAGTTGACCTCAACGGGCTTCAATCGATGTTATTCGATGATATCTGACAAAGTTATATGCAAACTCACTCAAATATATGAGAAATGTTGAAATTCGACTTCAAATTAGGAAGTTAGACTTTGAAAATTTTCAATTAACACAAAGTGACAGTTGACGTCAATGGGTTTCAATCGATGTTATTCGATGATATCTGACAAAGTTATATGCAAACTCACTCAAATATATGAGAAATGTTGAAATTCGACTTCAAATTAGGAAGTTAGACTTTGAAAATTTTCAATTAACACAAAGTGACAGTTGACCTCAACGGGCTTCAATCGATGTTATTCGATGATATCTGACAAAGTTAGATGCAAACTCACTCAAATATATGAGAAATGTTGAAATTCGACTCCAAATTAGGAAGTTAGACTTTGAAAATTTTCAATTAACACAAAGTGACAGTTGACCTCAATGTGCTTCAATCGATGTTATTCGATGATATCTGACAAAGTTTAGATGCAAACTCACTCAAATATATGAGAAATGTTGAAATTCGACTTCAAATTAGGAAGTTAGACTTTTAAAATTTTCAATTAACACAAAGTGACAGTTGACCTCAATGGGCTTCAATCGATGTTATTCGATGATATCTGACAAAGTTAGATGCAAACTCACTCAAATATATGAGAAATGTTGAAATTCGACTCCAAATTAGGAAGTTAGACTTTGAAAATTTTCAATTAACCCAAAGTGACAGTTGACCTCAACGGGCTTCAATCGATGTTATTCGATGATATCTGACAAAGTTATATGCAAACTCACTCAAATATATGAGAAATGTTGAAATTCGACTTCAAATTAGGAAGTTAGACTTTGAAAATTTTCAATTAACACAAAGTGACAGTTGACGTCAATGGGTTTCAATCGATGTTATTCGATGATATCTGACAAAGTTATATGCAAACTCACTCAAATATATGAGAAATGTTGAAATTCGACTTCAAATTAGGAAGTTAGACTTTGAAAATTTTCAATTAACACAAAGTGACAGATGACCTCAACGGGCTTCAATCGATGTTATTCGATGATATCTGACAAAGTTAGATGCAAACTCACTCAAATATATGAGAAATGTTGAAATTCGACTCCAAATTAGGAAGTTAGACTTTGAAAATTTTCAATTAACACAAAGTGACAGTTGACCTCAATGGGCTTCAATCGATGTTATTCGATGATATCTGACAAAGTTTAGATGCAAACTCACTCAAATATATGAGAAATGTTGAAATTCGACTTCAAATTAGGAAGTTAGACTTTTAAAATTTTCAATTAACACAAAGTGACAGTTGACCTCAATGGGCTTCAATCGATGTTATTCGATGATATCTGACAAAGTTAGATGCAAACTCACTCAAATATATGAGAAATGTTGAAATTCGACTCCAAATTAGGAAGTTAGACTTTGAAAATTTTCAATTAACACAAAGTGACAGTTGACCTCAATGGGCTTCAATCGATGTTATTCGATGATATCTGACAAAGTTAGATGCAAACTCACTCAAATATATGAGAAATGTTGAAATTCGACTCCAAATTAGGAAGTTAGACTTTGAATATTTTCAATTAACACAAAGTGACAGTTGACCTCAATGGGCTTCAATCGATGTTATTCGATGATATCTGACGAAGTTAGATGCAAACTCACTCAAATATATGAGAAATGTTGAAATTCGACTTCAAATTAGGAAGTTAGACTTTGAAAATTTTCAATTAACACAAAGTGACAGTTGACCTCAATGGGCTTCAATCGATGTTATTCGATGATATCTGACGAAGTTAGATGCAAACTCACTCAAATATATGAGAAATGTTGAAATTCGACTTCAAATTAGGAAGTTAGACTTTGATAATTTTCAATTAACACAAAGTGACAGTTGATCTCAACGGGCTTCAATCGATGTTATTCGATGATATCTAACAAAATTAGATGCAAACTCACTCAAATATATGAGAAATGTTGAAATTCGACTCCAAATTAGGAAGTTAGACTTTGAAAATTTTCAATTAACCCAAAGTGACAGTTGACCTCAACGGGCTTCAATCGATGTTATTCGATGATATCTGACAAAGTTATATGCAAACTCACTCAAATATATGAGAAATGTTGAAATTCGACTTCAAATTAGGAAGTTAGACTTTGAAAATTTTCAATTAACACAAAGTGACAGTTGATCTCAACGGGCTTCAATCGATGTTATTCGATGATATCTAACAAAATTAGATGCAAACTCACTCAAATATATGAGAAATGTTGAAATTCGACTCCAAATTAGGAAGTTAGACTTTGAAAATTTTCAATTAACCCAAAGTGACAGTTGACCTCAACGGGCTTCAATCGATGTTATTCGATGATATCTGACAAAGTTATATGCAAACTCACTCAAATATATGAGAAATGTTGAAATTCGACTTCAAATTAGGAAGTTAGACTTTGAAAATTTTCAATTAACACAAAGTGACAGTTGACGTCAATGGGTTTCAATCGATGTTATTCGATGATATCTGACAAAGTTATATGCAAACTCACTCAAATATATGAGAAATGTTGAAATTCGACTGCAAATTAGGAAGTTAGACTTTGAAAATTTTCAATTAACACAAAGTGACAGTTGACCTCAATGGGCTTCAATCGATGTTATTCGATGATATCTGACAAAGTTAGATGCAAACTCACTCAAATATATGAGAAATGTTGAAATTCGACTTCAAATTAGGAAGTTAGACTTTTAAAATTTTCAATTAACACAAAGTGACAGTTGACCTCAATGGCTTCAATCGATGTTATTCGATGATATCTGACAAAGTTAGATGCAAACTCACTCAAATATATGAGAAATGTTGAAATTCGACTCCAAATTAGGAAGTTAGACTTTGAAAATTTTTAATTAACACAAAGTGACAGTTGACCTCAATGGGCTTCAATCGATGTTATTCGATGATATCTGACAAAGTTAGATGCAAACTCACTCAAATATATGAGAAATGTTGAAATTCGACTCCAAATTAGGAAGTTAGACTTTGAAAATTTTCAATTAACACAAAGTGACAGTTGACCTCAATGGGCTTCAATCGATGTTATTCGATGATATCTGACGAAGTTAGATGCAAACTCACTCAAATATATGAGAAATGTTGAAATTCGACTTCAAATTAGGAAGTTAGACTTTGAAAATTTTCAATTAACACAAAGTGACAGTTGACCTCAATGGGCTTCAATCGATGTTATTCGATGATATCTGACGAAGTTAGATGCAAACTCACTCAAATATATGAGAAATGTTGAAATTCGACTTCAAATTAGGAAGTTAGACTTTGAAAATTTTCAATTAACACAAAGTGACAGTTGACGTCAATGGGTTTCAATCGATGTTATTCGATGATATCTGACAAAGTTATATGCAAACTCACTCAAATATATGAGAAATGTTGAAATTCGACTTCAAATTAGGAAGTTAGACTTTAAAAATTTTCAATTAACACAAAGTGACAGTTGACCTCAACGGGCTTCAATCGATGTTATTCGATGATATCTGACAAAGTTAGATGCAAACTCACTCAAATATATGAGAAATGTTGAAATTCGACTCCAAATTAGGAAGTTAGACTTTGAAAATTTTCAATTAACACAAAGTGACAGTTGACCTCAATGGGCTTCAATCGATGTTATTCGATGATATCTGACAAAGTTAGATGCAAACTGACTCAAATATATGAGAAATGTTGAAATTCGACTTCAAATTAGGAAGTTAGACTTTTAAAATTTTCAATTAACACAAAGTGACAGTTGACCTCAATGGGCTTCAATCGATGTTATTCGATGATATCTGACGAAGTTAGATGCAAACTCACTCAAATATATGAGAAATGTTGAAATTCGACTTCAAATTAGGAAGTTAGACTTTGATAATTTTCAATTAACACAAAGTGACAGTTGATCTCAACGGGCTTCAATCGATGTTATTCGATGATATCTAACAAAATTAGATGCAAACTCACTCAAATATATGAGAAATGTTGAAATTCGACTCCAAATTAGGAAGTTAGACTTTGAAAATTTTCAATTAACCCAAAGTGACAGTTGACCTCAACGGGCTTCAATCGATGTTATTCGATGATATCTGACAAAGTTATATGCAAACTCACTCAAATATATGAGAAATGTTGAAATTCGACTTCAAATTAGGAAGTTAGACTTTGAAAATTTTCAATTAACACAAAGTGACAGTTGACGTCAATGGGTTTCAATCGATGTTATTCGATGATATCTGACAAAGTTATATGCAAACCTCACTCAAATATATGAGAAATGTTGAAATTCGACTCCAAATTAGGAAGTTAGACTTTGAAAATTTTCAATTAACACAAAGTGACAGTTGACCTCAATGGGCTTCAATCGATGTTATTCGATGATATCTGACGAAGTTAGATGCAAACTCACTCAAATATATGAGAAATGTTGAAATTCGACTTCAAATTAGGAAGTTAGACTTTGAAAATTTTCAATTAACACAAAGTGACAGTTGACGTCAATGGGTTTCAATCGATGTTATTCGATGATATCTGACAAAGTTATATGCAAACTCACTCAAATATATGAGAAATGTTGAAATTCGACTTCAAATTAGGAAGTTAGACTTTGAAAATTTTCAATTAACACAAAGTGACAGTTGACCTCAACGGGCTTCAATCGATGTTATTCGATGATATCTGACAAAGTTAGATGCAAACTCACTCAAATATATGAGAAATGTTGAAATTCGACTCCAAATTAGGAAGTTAGACTTTGAAAATTTTCAATTAACACAAAGTGACAGTTGACCTCAATGGGCTTCAATCGATGTTATTCGATGATATCTGACAAAGTTAGATGCAAACTCACTCAAATATATGAGAAATGTTGAAATTCGACTTCAAATTAGGAAGTTAGACTTTTAAAATTTTCAATTAACACAAAGTGACAGTTGACCTCAATGGGCTTCAATCGATGTTATTCGATGATATCTGACGAAGTTAGATGCAAACTCACTCAAATATATGAGAAATGTTGAAATTCGACTTCAAATTAGGAAGTTAGACTTTGATAATTTTCAATTAACACAAAGTGACAGTTGATCTCAACGGGCTTCAATCGATGTTATTCGATGATATCTAACAAAATTAGATGCAAACTCACTCAAATATATGAGAAATGTTTGAAATTCGACTCCAAATTAGGAAGTTAGACTTTGAAAATTTTCAATTAACCCAAAGTGACAGTTGACCTCAACGGGCTTCAATCGATGTTATTCGATGATATCTGACAAAGTTATATGCAAACTCACTCAAATATATGAGAAATGTTGAAATTCGACTTCAAATTAGGAAGTTAGACTTTGAAAATTTTCAATTAACACAAAGTGACAGTTGACGTCAATGGGTTTCAATCGATGTTATTCGATGATATCTGACAAAGTTATATGCAAACTCACTCAAATATATGAGAAATGTTGAAATTCGACTTCAAATTAGGAAGTTAGACTTTGAAAATTTTCAATTAACACAAAGTGACAGTTGACGTCAATGGGTTTCAATCGATGTTATTCGATGATATCTGACAAAGTTATATGCAAACTCACTCAAATATATGAGAAATGTTGAAATTCGACTGCAAATTAGGAAGTTAGACTTTGAAAATTTTCAATTAACACAAAGTGACAGTTGACCTCAATGGGCATCAATCGATGTTATTCGATGATATCTGACAAAGTTAGATGCAAACTCACTCAAATATATGAGAAATGTTGAAATTCGACTTCAAATTAGGAAGTTAGACTTTTAAAATTTTCAATTAACACAAAGTGACAGTTGACCTCAATGGGCTTCAATCGATGTTATTCGATAATATCTGACAAAGTTAGATGCAAACTCACTCAAATATATGAGAAATGTTGAAATTCGACTCCAAATTAGGAAGTAAGACTTTGAAAATTTTCAATTAACACAAAGTGACAGTTGACCTCAATGGGCTTCAATCGATGTTATTCGATGATATCTGACAAAGTTAGATGCAAACTCACTCAAATATATTGAGAAATGTTGTAAATTCGACTCCAAATTAGGAAGTTAGACTTTGAAAATTTTCAATTAACACAAAGTGACAGTTGACCTCAATGGGCTTCAATCGATGTTATTCGATGATATCTGACGAAGTTAGATGCAAACTCACTCAAATATATGAGAAATGTTGAAATTCGACTTCAAATTAGGAAGTTAGACTTTGGAAATTTTCAATTAACACAAAGTGACAGTTGACCTCAATGGGCTTCAATCGATGTTATTCGATGATATCTGACGAAGTTAGATGCAAACTCACTCAAATATATGAGAAATGTTGAAATTCGACTTCAAATTAGGAAGTTAGACTTTGAAAATTTTCAATTAACACAAAGTGACAGTTGACGTCAATGGGTTTCAATCGATGTTATTCGATGATATCTGACAAAGTTATATGCAAACTCACTCAAATATATGAGAAATGTTGAAATTCGACTTCAAATTAGGAAGTTAGACTTTAAAAATTTTCAATTAACACAAAGTGACAATTGACCTCAACGGGCTTCAATCGATGTTATTCGATGATATCTGACAAAGTTAGATGCAAACTCACTCAAATATATGAGAAATGTTGAAATTCGACTCCAAATTAGGAAGTTAGACTTTGAAAATTTTCAATTAACACAAAGTGACAGTTGACCTCAATGGGCTTCAATCGATGTTATTCGATGATATCTGACAAAGTTAGATGCAAACTGACTCAATATATGAGAAATGTTGAAATTCGACTTCAAATTAGGAAGTTAGACTTTTAAAATTTTCAATTAACACAAAGTGACAGTTGACCTCAATGGGCTTCAATCGATGTTATTCGATGATATCTGACGAAGTTAGATGCAAACTCACTCAAATATATGAGAAATGTTGAAATTCGACTTCAAATTAGGAAGTTAGACTTTGATAATTTTCAATTAACACAAAGTGACAGTTGATCTCAACGGGCTTCAATCGATGTTATTCGATGATATCTAACAAAATTAGATGCAAACTCACTCAAATTATGAGAAATGTTGAAATTCGACTCCAAATTAGGAAGTTAGACTTTGAAAATTTTCAATTAACCCAAAGTGACAGTTGACCTCAACGGGCTTCAATCGATGTTATTCGATGATATCTGACAAAGTTATATGCAAACTCACTCAAATATATGAGAAATGTTGAAATTCGACTTCAAATTAGGAAGTTAGACTTTGAAAATTTTCAATTAACACAAAGTGACAGTTGACGTCAATGGGTTTCAATCGATGTTATTCGATGATATCTGACAACGTTATATGCAAACTCACTCAAATATATGAGAAATGTTGAAATTCGACTCCAAATTAGGAAGTTAGACTTTGAAAATTTTCAATTAACACAAAGTGACAGTTGACCTCAATGGGCTTCAATCGATGTTATTCGATGATATCTGACGAAGTTAGATGCAAACTCACTCAAATATATGAGAAATGTTGAAATTCGACTCCAAATTAGGAAGTTAGACTTTGAAAATTTTCAATTAACCCAAAGTGACAGTTGACCTCAACGGGCTTCAATCGATGTTATTCGATGATATCTGACAAAGTTATATGCAAACTCACTCAAATATATGAGAAATGTTGAAATTCGACTTCAAATTAGGAAGTTAGACTTTGAAAATTTCAATTAACACAAAGTGACAGTTGACGTCAATGGGTTTCAATCGATGTTATTCGATGATATCTGACAACGTTATATGCAAACTCACTCAAATATATGAGAAATGTTGAAATTCGACTCCAAATTAGGAAGTTTAGACTTTGAAAATTTTCAATTAACACAAAGTGACAGTTGACCTCAATGGGCTTCAATCGATGTTATTCGATGATATCTGACGAAGTTAGATGCAAACTCACTCAAATATATGAGAAATGTTGAAATTCGACTTCAAATTAGGAAGTTAGACTTTGAAAATTTTCAATTAACACAAAGTGACAGTTGGACGTCAATGGGTTTCAATCGATGTTATTCGATGATATCTGACAAAGTTATATGCAAACTCACTCAAATATATGAGAAATGTTGAAATTCGACTTCAAATTAGGAAGTTAGACTTTGAAAATTTTCAATTAACACAAAGTGACAGTTGACCTCAACGGGCTTCAATCGATGTTATTCGATGATATCTGACAAAGTTAGATGCAAACTCACTCAAATATATGAGAAATGTTGAAATTCGACTCCAAATTAGGAAGTTAGACTTTGAAAATTTTCAATTAACACAAAGTGACAGTTGACCTCAATGGGCTTCAATCGATGTTATTCGATGATATCTGACAAAGTTAGATGCAAACTCACTCAAATATATGAGAAATGTTGAAATTCGACTTCAAATTAGGAAGTTAGACTTTTAAAATTTTCAATTAACACAAAGTGACAGTTGACCTCAATGGGCTTCAATCGATGTTATTCGATGATATCTGACGAAGTTAGATGCAAACTCACTCAAATATATGAGAAATGTTGAAATTCGACTTCAAATTAGGAAGTTAGACTTTGATAATTTTCAATTAACACAAAGTGACAGTTGATCAAACGGGCTTCAATCGATGTTATTCGATGATATCTAACAAAATTAGATGCAAACTCACTCAAATATATGAGAAATGTTGAAATTCGACTCCAAATTAGGAAGTTAGACTTTGAAAATTTTCAATTAACCCAAAGTGACAGTTGACCTCAACGGGCTTCAATCGATGTTATTCGATGATATCTGACAAAGTTATATGCAAACTCACTCAAATATATGAGAAATGTTGAAATTCGACTTCAAATTAGGAAGTTAGACTTTGAAAATTTTCAATTAACACAAAGTGACAGTTGACGTCAATGGGTTTCAATCGATGTTATTCGATGATATCTGACAAAGTTATATGCAAACTCACTCAAATATATGAGAAATGTTGAAATTCGACTTCAAATTAGGAAGTTAGACTTTGAAAATTTTCAATTAACACAAAGTGACAGTTGACCTCAACGGGCTTCAATCGATGTTATTCGATGATATCTGACAAAGTTAGATGCAAACTCACTCAAATATATGAGAAATGTTGAAATTCGACTCCAAATTAGGAAGTTAGACTTTGAAAATTTTCAATTAACACAAAGTGACAGTTGACCTCAATGGGCTTCAATCGATGTTATTCGATGATATCTGACAAAGTTTAGATGCAAACTCACTCAAATATATGAGAAATGTTGAAATTCGACTTCAAATTAGGAAGTTAGACTTTTAAAATTTTCAATTAACACAAAGTGACAGTTGACCTCAATGGGCTTCAATCGATGTTATTCGATGATATCTGACAAAGTTAGATGCAAACTCACTCAAATATATGAGAAATGTTGAAATTCGACTCCAAATTAGGAAGTTAGACTTTGAAAATTTTCAATTAACACAAAGTGACAGTTGACCTCAATGGGCTTCAATCGATGTTATTCGATGATATCTGACAAAGTTAGATGCAAACTCACTCAAATATATGAGAAATGTTGAAATTCGACTCCAAATTAGGAAGTTAGACTTTGAAAATTTTCAATTAACACAAAGTGACAGTTGACCTCAATGGGCTTCAATCGATGTTATTCGATGATATCTGACGAAGTTAGATGCAAACTCACTCAAATATATGAGAAATGTTGAAATTCGACTTCAAATTAGGAAGTTAGACTTTGAAAATTTTCAATTAACACAAAGTGACAGTTGACCTCAATGGGCTTCAATCGATGTTATTCGATGATATCTGACGAAGTTAGATGCAAACTCACTCAAATATATGAGAAATGTTGAAATTCGACTTCAAATTAGGAAGTTAGACTTTGATAATTTTCAATTAACACAAAGTGACAGTTGATCTCAACGGGCTTCAATCGATGTTATTCGATGATATCTAACAAAATTAGATGCAAACTCACTCAAATATATGAGAAATGTTGAAATTCGACTCCAAATTAGGAAGTTAGACTTTGAAAATTTTCAATTAACCCAAAGTGACAGTTGACCTCAACGGGCTTCAATCGATGTTATTCGATGATATCTGACAAAGTTATATGCAAACTCACTCAAATATATGAGAAATGTTGAAATTCGACTTCAAATTAGGAAGTTAGACTTTGAAAATTTTCAATTAACACAAAGTGACAGTTGACGTCAATGGGTTTCAATCGATGTTATTCGATGATATCTGACAAAGTTATATGCAAACTCACTCAAATATATGAGAAATGTTGAAATTCGACTTCAAATTAGGAAGTTAGACTTTGAAAATTTTCAATTAACACAAAGTGACAGTTGACCTCAACGGGCTTCAATCGATGTTATTCGATGATATCTGACAAAGTTAGATGCAAACTCACTCAAATATATGAGAAATGTTGAAATTCGACTTCAAATTAGGAAGTTAGACTTTTAAAATTTTCAATTAACACAAAGTGACAGTTGACCTCAATGGGCTTCAATCGATGTTATTCGATGATATCTGACAAAGTTAGATGCAAACTCACTCAAATATATGAGAAATGTTGAAATTCGACTCCAAATTAGGAAGTTAGACTTTGAAAATTTTCAATTAACACAAAGTGACAGTTGACCTCAATGGGCTTCAATCGATGTTATTCGATGATATCTGACGAAGTTAGATGCAAACTCACTCAAATATATGAGAAATGTTGAAATTCGACTTCAAATTAGGAAGTTAGACTTTGAAAATTTTCAATTAACACAAAGTGACAGTTGACCTCAACGGGCTTCAATCGATGTTATTCGATGATATCTGACAAAGTTATATGCAAACTCACTCAAATATATGAGAAATGTTGAAATTCGACTTCAAATTAGGAAGTTAGACTTTGAAAATTTTCAATTAACACAAAGTGACAGTTGACGTCAATGGGTTTCAATCGATGTTATTCGATGATATCTGACAAAGTTATATGCAAACTCACTCAAATATATGAGAAATGTTGAAATTCGACTTCAAATTAGGAAGTTAGACTTTTAAAATTTTCAATTAACCCAAAGTGACAGTTGACCTCAACGGGCTTCAATCGATGTTATTCGATGATATCTGACAAAGTTATATGCAAACTCACTCAAATATATGAGAAATGTTGAAATTCGACTTCAAATTAGGAAGTTAGACTTTGAAAATTTTCAATTAACACAAAGTGACAGTTGACGTCAATGGGTTTCAATCGATGTTATTCGATGATATCTGACAAAGTTATATGCAAACTCACTCAAATATATGAGAAATGTTGAAATTCGACTTCAAATTAGGAAGTTAGACTTTTAAAATTTTCAATTAACCCAAAGTGACAGTTGACCTCAACGGGCTTCAATCGATGTTATTCGATGATATCTGACAAAGTTATATGCAAACTCACTCAAATATATGAGAAATGTTGAAATTCGACTTCAAATTAGGAAGTTAGACTTTGAAAATTTTCAATTAACACAAAGTGACAGTTGACCTCAATGGGCTTCAATCGATGTTATTCGATGATATCTGACGAAGTTAGATGCAAACTCACTCAAATATATGAGAAATGTTGAAATTCGACTTCAAATTAGGAAGTTAGACTTTGATAATTTTCAATTAACACAAAGTGACAGTTGATCTCAACGGGCTTCAATCGATGTTATTCGATGATATCTAACAAAATTAGATGCAAACTCACTCAAATATATGAGAAATGTTGAAATTCGACTCCAAATTAGGAAGTTAGACTTTGAAAATTTTCAATTAACCCAAAGTGACAGTTGACCTCAACGGGCTTCAATCGATGTTATTCGATGATATCTGACAAAGTTATATGCAAACTCACTCAAATATATGAGAAATGTTGAAATTCGACTTCAAATTAGGAAGTTAGACTTTGAAAATTTTCAATTAACACAAAGTGACAGTTGACGTCAATGGGTTTCAATCGATGTTATTCGATGATATCTGACAAAGTTATATGCAAACTCACTCAAATATATGAGAAATGTTGAAATTCGACTTCAAATTAGGAAGTTAGACTTTGAAAATTTTCAATTAACACAAAGTGACAGTTGACCTCAACGGGCTTCAATCGATGTTATTCGATGATATCTGACAAAGTTAGATGCAAACTCACTCAAATATATGAGAAATGTTGAAATTCGACTTCAAATTAGGAAGTTAGACTTTTAAAATTTTCAATTAACACAAAGTGACAGTTGACCTCAATGGGCTTCAATCGATGTTATTCGATGATATCTGACAAAGTTAGATGCAAACTCACTCAAATATATGAGAAATGTTGAAATTCGACTCCAAATTAGGAAGTTAGACTTTGAAAATTTTCAATTAACACAAAGTGACAGTTGACCTCAATGGGCTTCAATCGATGTTATTCGATGATATCTGACGAAGTTAGATGCAAACTCACTCAAATATATGAGAAATGTTGAAATTCGACTTCAAATTAGGAAGTTAGACTTTGAAAATTTTCAATTAACACAAAGTGACAGTTGACCTCAACGGGCTTCAATCGATGTTATTCGATGATATCTGACAAAGTTATATGCAAACTCACTCAAATATATGAGAAATGTTGAAATTCGACTTCAAATTAGGAAGTTAGACTTTGAAAATTTTCAATTAACACAAAGTGACAGTTGACGTCAATGGGTTTCAATCGATGTTATTCGATGATATCTGACAAAGTTATATGCAAACTCACTCAAATATATGAGAAATGTTGAAATTCGACTTCAAATTAGGAAGTTAGACTTTTAAAATTTTCAATTAACCCAAAGTGACAGTTGACCTCAACGGGCTTCAATCGATGTTATTCGATGATATCTGACAAAGTTATATGCAAACTCACTCAAATATATGAGAAATGTTGAAATTCGACTTCAAATTAGGAAGTTAGACTTTGAAAATTTTCAATTAACACAAAGTGACAGTTGACGTCAATGGGTTTCAATCGATGTTATTCGATGATATCTGACAAAGTTATATGCAAACTCACTCAAATATATGAGAAATGTTGAAATTCGACTTCAAATTAGGAAGTTAGACTTTGAAAATTTTCAATTAACACAAAGTGACAGTTGACCTCAACGGGCTTCAATCGATGTTATTCGATGATATCTGACAAAGTTAGATGCAAACTCACTCAAATATATGAGAAATGTTGAAATTCGACTTCAAATTAGGAAGTTAGACTTTTAAAATTTCCAATTAACACAAAGTGACAGTTGACCTCAATGGGCTTCAATCGATGTTATTCGATGATATCTGACAAAGTTAGATGCAAACTCACTCAAATATATGAGAAATGTTGAAATTCGACTCCAAATTAGGAAGTTAGACTTTGAAAATTTTCAATTAACACAAAGTGACAGTTGACCTCAATGGGCTTCAATCGATGTTATTCGATGATATCTGACGAAGTTAGATGCAAACTCACTCAAATATATGAGAAATGTTGAAATTCGACTT
Organism: Diorhabda sublineata; assembly: GCF_026230105.1. Taxonomy (NCBI): domain Eukaryota; kingdom Metazoa; phylum Arthropoda; class Insecta; order Coleoptera; family Chrysomelidae; genus Diorhabda; species Diorhabda sublineata. The sequence goes on along the minus strand of NW_026614300.1, from coordinate 16,587 downwards.
CAAATTAGGAAGTTAGACTTTGAAAATTTTCAATTAACACAAAGTGACAGTTGACCTCAACGGGCTTCAATCGATGTTATTCGATGATATCTGACAAAGTTATATGCAAACTCACTCAAATATATGAGAAATGTTGAAATTCGACTTCAAATTAGGAAGTTAGACTTTGAAAATTTTCAATTAACACAAAGTGACAGTTGACGTCAATGGGTTTCAATCGATGTTATTCGATGATATCTGACAAAGTTATATGCAAACTCACTCAAATATATGAGAAATGTTGAAATTCGACTTCAAATTAGGAAGTTAGACTTTGAAAATTTTCAATTAACACAAAGTGACAGTTGACCCCAATGGGCTTCAATCGATGTTATTCGATGATATCTGACGAAGTTAGATGCAAACTCACTCAAATATATGAGAAATGTTGAAATTCGACTTCAAATTAGGAAGTTAGACTTTGAAAATTTTCAATTAACACAAAGTGACAGTTGACCTCAATGGGCTTCAATCGATGTTATTCGATGATATCTGACAAAGTTAGATGCAAACTCACTCAAATATATGAGAAATGTTGAAATTCGAATCCAAATTAGGAAGTTAGACTTTGAAAATTTTAAATTAACACAAAGTGACAGTTGACCTCAATGGGCTTCAATCGATGTTATTCGATGATATCTGACAAAGTTAGATGCAAACTCACTCAAATATATGAGAAATGTTGAAATTCGACTCCAAATTAGGAAGTTAGACTTTGAAAATTTTCAATTAACACAAAGTGACAGTTGACCTCAATGGGCTTCAATCGATGTTATTCGATGATATCTGACGAAGTTAGATGCAAACTCACTCAAATATATGAGAAATGTTGAAATTCGACTCCAAATTAGGAAGTTAGACTTTGAAAATTTTCAATTAACACAAAGTGACGGTTGACCTCAATGGGCTTCAATCGATGTTATTCGATGATATCTGACGAAGTTAGATGCAAACTCACTCAAATATATGAGAAATGTTGAAATTCGACTTCAAATTAGGAAGTTAGACTTTGAAAATTTTCAATTAACACAAAGTGACAGTTGACCTCAACGGGCTTCAATCGATGTTATTCGATGATATCTGACAAAGTTATATGCAAACTCACTCAAATATATGAGAAATGTTGAAATTCGACTTCAAATTAGGAAGTTAGTCTTTGAAAATTTTCAATTAACACAAAGTGACAGTTGACGTCAATGGGTTTCAATCGATGTTATTCGATGATATCTGACAAAGTTATATGCAAACTCACTCAAATATATGAGAAATGTTGAAATTCGACTTCAAATTAGGAAGTTAGACTTTGAAAATTTTCAATTAACACAAAGTGACAGTTGACCTCAATGGGCTTCAATCGATGTTATTCGATGATATCTGACGAAGTTAGATGCAAACTCACTCAAATATATGAGAAATGTTGAAATTCGACTTCAAATTAGGAAGTTAGACTTTGAAAATTTTCAATTAACACAAAGTGACAGTTGACCTCAATGGGCTTCAATCGATGTTATTCGATGATATCTGACGAAGTTAGATGCAAACTCACTCAAATATATGAGAAATGTTGAAATTCGACTTCAAATTAGGAAGTTAGACTTTTAAAATTTTCAATTAACTCAAAGTGACAGTTGACCTCAATGGGCTTCAATCGATGTTATTCGATGATATCTGACAAAGTTAGATGCAAACTCACTCAAATATATGAGAAATGTTGAAATTCGAATCCAAATTAGGAAGTTAGACTTTGAAAATTTTAAATTAACACAAAGTGACAGTTGACCTCAATGGGCTTCAATCGATGTTATTCGATGATATCTGACAAAGTTAGATGCAAACTCACTCAAATATATGAGAAATGTTGAAATTCGACTCCAAATTAGGAAGTTAGACTTTGAAAATTTTCAATTAACACAAAGTGACAGTTGACCTCAATGGGCTTCAATCGATGTTATTCGATGATATCTGACGAAGTTAGATGCAAACTCACTCAAATATATGAGAAATGTTGAAATTCGACTTCAAATTAGGAAGTTAGACTTTGAAAATTTTCAATTAACACAAAGTGACAGTTGACCTCAATGGGCTTCGATCGATGTTATTCGATGATATCTGACGAAGTTAGATGCAAACTCACTCAAATATATGAGAAATGTTGAAATTCGACTTCAAATTAGGAAGTTAGACTTTGATAATTTTCAATTAACACAAAGTGACAGTTGATCTCAACGGGCTTCAATCGATGTTATTCGATGATATCTAACAAAATTAGATGCAAACTCACTCAAATATATGAGAAATGTTGAAATTCGACTCCAAATTAGGAAGTTAGACTTTGAAAATTTTCAATTAACCCAAAGTGACAGTTGACCTCAACGGGCTTCAATCGATGTTATTCGATGATATCTGACAAAGTTATATGCAAACTCACTCAAATATATGAGAAATGTTGAAATTCGACTTCAAATTAGGAAGTTAGACTTTGAAAATTTTCAATTAACACAAAGTGACAGTTGACGTCAATGGGTTTCAATCGATGTTATTCGATGATATCTGACAAAGTTATATGCAAACTCACTCAAATATATGAGAAATGTTGAAATTCGACTTCAAATTAGGAAGTTAGACTTTGAAAATTTTCAATTAACACAAAGTGACAGTTGACCTCAACGGGCTTCAATCGATGTTATTCGATGATATCTGACAAAGTTAGATGCAAACTCACTCAAATATATGAGAAATGTTGAAATTCGACTTCAAATTAGGAAGTTAGACTTTTAAAATTTTCAATTAACACAAAGTGACAGTTGACCTCAATGGGCTTCAATCGATGTTATTCGATGATATCTGACAAAGTTAGATGCAAACTCACTCAAATATATGAGAAATGTTGAAATTCGACTCCAAATTAGGAAGTTAGACTTTGAAAATTTTCAATTAACACAAAGTGACAGTTGACCTCAATGGGCTTCAATCGATGTTATTCGATGATATCTGACGAAGTTAGATGCAAACTCACTCAAATATATGAGAAATGTTGAAATTCGACTTCAAATTAGGAAGTTAGACTTTGAAAATTTTCAATTAACACAAAGTGACAGTTGACCTCAACGGGCTTCAATCGATGTTATTCGATGATATCTGACAAAGTTATATGCAAACTCACTCAAATATATGAGAAATGTTGAAATTCGACTTCAAATTAGGAAGTTAGACTTTGAAAATTTTCAATTAACACAAAGTGACAGTTGACGTCAATGGGTTTCAATCGATGTTATTCGATGATATCTGACAAAGTTATATGCAAACTCACTCAAATATATGAGAAATGTTGAAATTCGACTTCAAATTAGGAAGTTAGACTTTGAAAATTTTCAATTAACACAAAGTGACAGTTGACCTCAATGGGCTTCAATCGATGTTATTCGATGATATCTGACGAAGTTAGATGCAAACTCACTCAAATATATGAGAAATGTTGAAATTCGACTTCAAATTAGGAAGTTAGACTTTGAAAATTTTCAATTAACACAAAGTGACAGTTGACCTCAATGGGCTTCAATCGATGTTATTCGATGATATCTGACAAAGTTAGATGCAAACTCACTCAAATATATGAGAAATGTTGAAATTCGACTTCAAATTAGGAAGTTAGACTTTTAAAATTTTCAATTAACTCAAAGTGACAGTTGACCTCAATGGGCTTCAATCGATGTTATTCGATGATATCTGACAAAGTTAGATGCAAACTCACTCAAATATATGAGAAATGTTGAAATTCGAATCCAAATTAGGAAGTTAGACTTTGAAAATTTTAAATTAACACAAAGTGACAGTTGACCTCAATGGGCTTCAATCGATGTTATTCGATGATATCTGACAAAGTTAGATGCAAACTCACTCAAATATATGAGAAATGTTGAAATTCGACTCCAAATTAGGAAGTTAGACTTTGAAAATTTTCAATTAACACAAAGTGACAGTTGACGTCAATGGGTTTCAATCGATGTTATTCGATGATATCTGACGAAGTTAGATGCAAACTCACTCAAATATATGAGAAATGTTGAAATTCGACTTCAAATTAGGAAGTTAGACTTTGAAAATTTTCAATTAACACAAAGTGACAGTTGACCTCAACGGGCTTCAATCGATGTTATTCGATGATATCTGACAAAGTTAGATGCAAACTCACTCAAATATATGAGAAATGTTGAAATTCGACTCCAAATTAGGAAGTTAGACTTTGAAAATTTTCAATTAACACAAAGTGACAGTTGACCTCAATGGGCTTCAATCGATGTTATTCGATGATATCTGACAAAGTTAGATGCAAACTCACTCAAATATATGAGAAATGTTGAAATTCGACTCCAAATTAGGAAGTTAGACTTTGAAAATTTTCAATTAACACAAAGTGACAGTTGACCTCAATGGGCTTCAATCGATGTTATTCGATGATATCTGACAAAGTTATATGCAAACTCACTCAAATATATGAGAAATGTTGAAATTCGACTTCAAATTAGGAAGTTAGACTTTGAAAATTTTCAATTAACACAAAGTGACAGTTGACCTCAATGGGCTTCAATCGATGTTATTCGATGATATCTGACGAAGTTAGATGCAAACTCACTCAAATATATGAGAAATGTTGAAATTCGACTTCAAATTAGGAAGTTAGACTTTGAAAATTTTCAATTAACACAAAGTGACAGTTGACCTCAATGGGCTTCAATCGATGTTATTCGATGATATCTGACAAAGTTAGATGCAAACTCACTCAAATATATGAGAAATGTTGAAATTCGACTTCAAATTAGGAAGTTAGACTTTTAAAATTTTCAATTAACTCAAAGTGACAGTTGACCTCAATGGGCTTCAATCGATGTTATTCGATGATATCTGACAAAGTTAGATGCAAACTCACTCAAATATATGAGAAATGTTGAAATTCGAATCCAAATTAGGAAGTTAGACTTTGAAAATTTTAAATTAACACAAAGTGACAGTTGACCTCAATGGGCTTCAATCGATGTTATTCGATGATATCTGACAAAGTTAGATGCAAACTCACTCAAATATATGAGAAATGTTGAAATTCGACTCCAAATTAGGAAGTTAGACTTTGAAAATTTTCAATTAACACAAAGTGACAGTTGACCTCAATGGGCTTCAATCGATGTTATTCGATGATATCTGACGAAGTTAGATGCAAACTCACTCAAATATATGAGAAATGTTGAAATTCGACTTCAAATTAGGAAGTTAGACTTTGAAAATTTTCAATTAACACAAAGTGACAGTTGACCTCAATGGGCTTCAATCGATGTTATTCGATGATATCTGACGAAGTTAGATGCACACTCACTCAAATATATGAGAAATGTTGAAATTCGACTTCAAATTAGGAAGTTAGACTTTGATAATTTTCAATTAACACAAAGTGACAGTTGATCTCAACGGGCTTCAATCGATGTTATTCGATGATATCTAACAAAGTTATATGCAAACTCACTCAAATATATGAGAAATGTTGAAATTCGACTTCAAATTAGGAAGTTGGACTTTGAAAATTTTCAATTAACCCAAAGTGACAGTTGACCTCAACGGGCTTCAATCGATGTTATTCGATGATATCTGACAAAGTTAGATGCAAACTCACTCAAATATATGAGAAATGTTGAAATTCGACTTCAAATTAGGAAGTTAGACTTTGAAAATTTTCAATTAACACAAAGTGACAGTTGACGTCAATGGGTTTCAATCGATGTTATTCGATGATATCTGACAAAGTTATATGCAAACTCACTCAAATATATGAGAAATGTTGAAATTCGACTTCAAATTAGGAAGTTAGACTTTGAAAATTTTCAATTAACACAAAGTGACAGTTGACCTCAACGGGCTTCAATCGATGTTATTCGATGATATCTGACAAAGTTAGATGCAAACTCACTCAAATATATGAGAAATGTTGAAATTCGACTCCAAATTAGGAAGTTAGACTTTGAAAATTTTCAATTAACACAAAGTGACAGTTGACCTCAATGGGCTTCAATCGATGTTATTCGATGATATCTGACAAAGTTAGATGCAAACTCACTCAAATATATGAGAAATGTTGAAATTCGACTCCAAATTAGGAAGTTAGACTTTGAAAATTTTCAATTAACACAAAGTGACAGTTGACCTCAATGGGCTTCAATCGATGTTATTCGATGATATCTGACAAAGTTAGATGCAACTCACTCAAATATATGAGAAATGTTGAAATTCGACTCCAAATTAGGAAGTTAGACTTTGAAAATTTTCAATTAACACAAAGTGACAGTTGACCTCAATGGGCTTCAATCGATGTTATTCGATGATATCTGACAAAGTTAGATGCAAACTCACTCAAATATATGAGAAATGTTGAAATTCGACTCCAAATTAGGAAGTTAGACTTTGAAAATTTTTAATTAACACAAAGTGACAGTTGACCTCAATGGGCTTCAATCGATGTTATTCGATGATAACTGACGAAGTTAGATGCAAACTCACTCAAATATATGAGAAATGTTGAAATTCGACTTCAAATTAGGAAGTTAGACTTTGAAAATTTTCAATTAACACAAAGTGACAGTTGACGTCAATGGGCTTCAATCGATGTTATTCGATGATATCTGACAAAGTTATATGCAAACTCACTCAAATATATGAGAAATGTTGAAATTCGACTTCAAATTAGGAAGTTAGACTTTGAAAATTTTCAATTAACACAAAGTGACAGTTGACGTCAATGGGCTTCAATCGATGTTATTCGATGATATCTGACAAAGTTAGATGCAAACTCACTCAAATATATGAGAAATGTTGAAATTCGACTCCAAATTAGGAAGTTAGACTTTGAAAATTTTCAATTAACACAAAGTGACAGTTGACCTCAACGGGCTTCAATCGATGTTATTCGATGATATCTGACAAAGTTATATGCAAACTCACTCAAATATATGAGAAATGTTGAAATTCGACTTCAAATTAGGAAGTTAGACTTTGAAAATTTTCCATTAACACAAAGTGACAGTTGACCTCAACGGGCTTCAATCGATGTTATTCGATGATATCTAACAAAGTTAGATGCAAACTCACTCAAATATATGAGAAATGTTGAAATTCGACCTCAAATTAGGAAGTTAGACTTTGAAAATTTTCAATTAACACAAAGTGACAGTTGACCTCAACGGGCTTCAATCGATGTTATTCGATGATATCTGACAAAGTTAGATGCAAACTCACTCAAATATATGAGAAATGTTGAAATTCGACTCCAAATTAGGAAGTTAGACTTTGAAAATTTTCAATTAACACAAAGTGACAGTTGACCTCAACGGGCTTCAATCGATGTTATTCGATGATATCTGACAAAGTTATATGCAAACTCACTCAAATATATGAGAAATGTTGAAATTCGACTTCAAATTAGGAAGTTAGACTTTGAAAATTTTCAATTAACACAAAGTGACAGTTGACCTCAATGGGCTTCAATCGATGTTATTCGATGATATCTGACAAAGTTAGATGCAAACTCACTCAAATATATGAGAAATGTTGAAATTCGACTTCAAATTAGGAAGTTAGACTTTGAAAATTTTTAATTAACACAAAGTGACAGTTGACCTCAACGGGCTTCAATCGATGTTATTCGATGATATCTGACAAAGTTAGATGCAAACTCACTCAAATATATGAGAAATGTTGAAATTCGACTTCAAATTAGGAAGTTAGACTTTTAAAATTTTCAATTAACACAAAGTGACAGTTGACCTCAATGTGCTTCAATCGATGTTATTCGATGATATCTGACAAAGTTAGATGCAAACTCACTCAAATATATGAGAAATGTTGAAATTCGACTCCAAATTAGGAAGTTAGACTTTGAAAATTTTCAATTAACACAAAGTGACAGTTGACCTCAATGGGCTTCAATCGATGTTATTCGATGATATCTGACAAAGTTAGATGCAAACTCACTCAAATATATGAGAAATGTTGAAATTCGACTCCAAATTAGGAAGTTAGACTTTGAAAATTTTCAATTAACACAAAGTGACAGTTGACCTCAATGGGCTTCAATCGATGTTATTCGATGATATCTGACGAAGTTAGATGCAAACTCACTCAAATATATGAGAAATGTTGAAATTCGACTTCAAATTAGGAAGTTAGACTTTGAAAATTTTCAATTAACCCAAAGTGACAGTTGACCTCAACGGGCTTCAATCGATGTTATTCGATGATATCTGACAAAGTTAGATGCAAACTCACTCAAATATATGAGAAATGTTGAAATTCGACTTCAAATTAGGAAGTTAGACTTTGAAAATTTTCAATTAACACAAAGTGACAGTTGACGTCAATGGGTTTCAATCGATGTTATTCGATGATATCTGACAAAGTTATATGCAAACTCACTCAAATATATAAGAATTGTTGAAATTCGACTTCAAATTAGGAAGCTAGACTTTGAAAATTTTCAATTAACACAAAGTGACAGTTGACCTCAACGGGCTTCAATCGATGTTATTCGATGATATCTGACAAAGTTAGATGCAAACTCACTCAAATATATGAGAAATGTTTAAATTCGACTCCAAATTAGGAAGTAGACTTTGAAAATTTTCAATTAACACAAAGTGACAGTTGACCTCAATGGGCTTCAATCGATGTTATTCGATGATATCTGACAAAGTTAGATGCAAACTCACTCAAATATATGAGAAATGTTGAAATTCGACTCCAAATTAGGAAGTTAGACTTTGAAAATTTTCAATTAACACAAAGTGACAGTTGACCTCAATGGGCTTCAATCGATGTTATTCGATGATATCTGACAAAGTTAGATGCAAACTCACTCAAATATATGAGAAATGTTGAAATTCGACTCCAAATTAGGAAGTTAGACTTTGAAAATTTTCAATTAACACAAAGTGACAGTTGACCTCAACGGGCTTCAATCGATGTTATTCGATGATATCTGACAAAGTTATATGCAAACTCACTCAAATATATGAGAAATGTTGAAATTCGACTTCAAATTAGGAAGTTAGACTTTGAAAATTTTCAATTAACACAAAGTGACAATTGACCTCAATGGGCTTCAATCGATGTTATTCGATGATATCTGACAAAGTTAGATGCAAACTCACTCAAATATATGAGAAATGTTGAAATTCGACTTCAAATTAGGAAGTTAGACTTTGAAAATTTTCAATTAACACAAAGTGACAGTTGACCTCAACGGGCTTCAATCGATGTTATTCGATGATATCTAACAAAGTTAGATGCAAACTCACTCAAATATATGAGAAATGTTGAAATTCGACCTCAAATTAGGAAGTTAGACTTTGAAAATTTTCAATTAACACAAAGTGACAGTTGACCTCAACGGGCTTCAATCGATGTTATTCGATGATATCTGACAAAGTTAGATGCAAACTCACTCAAATATATGAGAAATGTTGAAATTCGACTCCAAATTAGGAAGTTAGACTTTGAAAATTTTCAATTAACACAAAGTGACAGTTGACCTCAACGGGCTTCAATCGATGTTATTCGATGATATCTAACAAATTTATATGCAAACTCACTCAAATATATGAGAAATGTTGAAATTCGACTTCAAATTAGGAAGTTAGACTTTGAAAATTTTCAATTAACACAAAGTGACAGTTGACCTCAATGGGCTTCAATCGATGTTATTCGATGATATCTGACAAAGTTAGATGCAAACTCACTCAAATATATGAGAAATGTTGAAATTCGACTTCAAATTAGGAAGTTAGACTTTGAAAATTTTTAATTAACACAAAGTGACAGTTGACCTCAATGGGCTTCAATCGATGTTATTCGATGATATCTGACAAAGTTAGATGCAAACTCACTCAAATATATGAGAAATGTTGAAATTCGACTTCAAATTAGGAAGTTAGACTTTCAAAATTTTCAATTGACACAAAGTGACAGTTGACCTCAATGGGCTTCAATCGATGTTATTCGATGATATCTGACAAAGTTAGATGCAAACTCACTCAAATATATGAGAAATGTTGAAATTCGACTCCAAATTAGGAAGTTAGACTTTGAAAATTTTCAATTAACACAAAGTGACAGTTGACCTCAATGGGCTTCAATCGATGTTATTCGATGATAACTGACGAAGTTAGATGCAAACTCACTCAAATATATGAGAAATGTTGAAATTCGACTTCAAATTAGGAAGTTAGACTTTGAAAATTTTCAATTAACACAAAGTGACAGTTGACGTCAATGGGCTTCAATCGATGTTATTCGATGATATCTGACAAAGTTATATGCAAACTCACTCAAATATATGAGAAATGTTGAAATTCGACTTCAAATTAGGAAGTTAGACTTTGAAAATTTTCAATTAACACAAAGTGACAGTTGACGTCAATGGGCTTCAATCGATGTTATTCGATGATATCTGACAAAGTTAGATGCAAACTCACTCAAATATATGAGAAATGTTGAAATTCGACTCCAAATTAGGAAGTTAGACTTAGAAAATTTTCAATTAACACAAAGTGACAGTTGACCTCAACGGGCTTCAATCGATGTTATTCGATGATATCTGACAAAGTTATATGCAAACTCACTCAAATATATGAGAAATGTTGAAATTCGACTTCAAATTAGGAAGTTAGACTTTGAAAATTTTCAATTAACACAAAGTGACAGTTGACCTCAATGGGCTTCAATCGATGTTATTCGATGATATCTGACAAAGTTAGATGCAAACTCACTCAAATATATGAGAAATGTTGAAATTCGACTTCAAATTAGGAAGTTAGACTTTGAAAATTTTCAATTAACACAAAGTGACAGTAGACCTCAATGGGCTTCAATCGATGTTATTCGATGATATCTGACAAAGTTAGATGCAAACTCACTCAAATATATGAGAAAGGTTGAAATTCGACTTCAAATTAGGAAGTTAGACTTTGAAAATTTTCAATTAACACAAAGTGACAGTTGACCTCAACGGGCTTCAATCGATGTTATTCGATGATATCTAACAAAGTTAGATGCAAACTCACTCAAATATATGAGAAATGTTGAAATTCGACCTCAAATTAGGAAGTTAGACTTTGAAAATTTTCAATTAACACAAAGTGACAGTTGACCTCAACGGGCTTCAATCGATGTTATTCGATGATATCTGACAAAGTTAGATGCAAACTCACTCAAATATATGAGAAATGTTGAAATTCGACTTCAAATTAGGAAGTTAGACTTTGAAAATTTTCAATTAACACAAAGTGACAGTTGACCTCAATGGGCTTCAATCGATGTTATTCGATGATATCTGACAAAGTTAGATGCAAACTCACTCAAATATATGAGAAATGTTGAAATTCGACTCCAAATTAGGAAGTTAGACTTTGAAAATTTTCAATTAACACAAAGTGACAGTTGACCTCAACGGGCTTCAATCGATGTTATTCGATGATATCTGACAAAGTTATATGCAAACTCACTCAAATATATGAGAAATGTTGAAATTCGACTTCAAATTAGGAAGTTAGACTTTGATAATTTTCAATTAACACAAAGTGACAGTTGACCTCAACGGGCTTCAATCGATGTTATTCGATGATATCTAACAAAGTTATATGCAAACTCACTCAAATATATGAGAAATGTTGAAATTCGACTTCAAATTAGGAAGTTAGACTTTGAAAATTTTCAATTAACCCAAAGTGACAGTTGACCTCAACGGGCTTCAATCGATGTTATTCGATGATATCTGACAAAGTTAGATGCAAACTCACTCAAATATATGAGAAATGTTGAAATTCGACTTCAAATTAGGAAGTTAGACTTTGAAAATTTTCAATTAACACAAAGTGACAGTTGACGTCAATGGGTTTCAATCGATGTTATTCGATGATATCTGACAAAGTTATATGCAAACTCACTCAAATATATGAGAAATGTTGAAATTCGACTTCAAATTAGGAAGTTAGACTTTGAAAATTTTCAATTAACACAAAGTGACAGTTGACGTCAATGGGTTTCAATCGATGTTATTCGATGATATCTGACAAAGTTTAGATGCAAACTCACTCAAATATATGAGAAATGTTGAAATTCGACTTCAAATTAGGAAGTTAGACTTTGAAAATTTTCAATTAACACAAAGTGACAGTTGACCTCAATGGGCTTCAATCGATGTTATTCGATGATATCTGACAAAGTTAGATGCAAACTCACTCAAATATATGAGAAATGTTGAAATTCGACTCCAAATTAGGAAGTTAGACTTTGAAAATTTTCAATTAACACAAAGTGACAGTTGACCTCAACGGGCTTCAATCGATGTTATTCGATGATATCTGACAAAGTTATATGCAAACTCACTCAAATATATGAGAAATGTTGAAATTCGACTTCAAATTAGGAAGTTAGACTTTGAAAATTTTCAATTAACACAAAGTGACAGTTGACGTCAATGGGTTTCAATCGATGTTATTCGATGATATCTGACAAAGTTATATGCAAACTCACTCAAATATATGAGAAATGTTGAAATTCGACTTCAAATTAGGAAGTTAGACTTTGAAAATTTTCAATTAACACAAAGTGACAGTTGACGTCAATGGGTTTCAATCGATGTTATTCGATGATATCTGACAAAGTTAGATGCAAACTCACTCAAATATATGAGAAATGTTGAAATTCGACTTCAAATTAGGAAGTTAGACTTTGAAAATTTTCAATTAACACAAAGTGACAGTTGACCTCAACGGGCTTCAATCGATGTTATTCGATGATATCTGACAAAGTTATATGCAAAATCACTCAAATATATGAGAAATGTTGAAATTCGACTCCAAATTAGGAAGTTAGACTTTGAAAATTTTCAATTAACACAAAGTGACAGTTGACCTCAATGGGCTTCAATCGATGTTATTCGATGATATCTGACAAAGTTAGATGCAAACTCACTCAAATATATGAGAAATGTTGAAATTCGACTCCAAATTAGGAAGTTAGACTTTGAAAATTTTCAATTAACACAAAGTGACAGTTGACCTCAATGGGCTTCAATCGATGTTATTCGATGATATCTGACAAAGTTAGATGCAAACTCACTCAAATATATGAGAAATGTTGAAATTCGACTCCAAATTAGGAAGTTAGACTTTGAAAATTTTCAATTAACACAAAGTGACAGTTGACCTCAATGGGCTTCAATCGATGTTATTCGATGATATCTGACGAAGTTAGATGCAAACTCACTCAAATATATGAGAAATGTTGAAATTCGACTTCAAATTAGGAAGTTAGACTTTTAAAATTTTCAATTAACACAAAGTGACAGTTGACCTCAATGGGCTTCAATCGATGTTATTCGATGATATCTGACGAAGTTAGATGCAAACTCACTCAAATATATGAGAAATGGAAATTCGACTTAAAATTAGGAAGTTAGACTTTGATAATTTTCAATTAACACAAAGTGACAGTTGATCCTCAACGGGCTTCAATCGATGTTATTCGATGATATCTAACAAAATCAGATGCAAACTCACTCAAATATATGAGAAATGTTGAAATTCGACTCCAAATTAGGAAGTTAGACTTTGAAAATTTTCAATTAACCCAAAGTGACAGTTGACCTCAACGGGCTTCAATCGATGTTATTCGATGATATCTGACAAAGTTATATGCAAACTCACCTCAAATATATGAGAAATGTTGAAATTCGACTTCAAATTAGGAAGTTAGACTTTGAAAATTTTCAATTAACACAAAGTGACAGTTGACGTCAATGGGTTTCAATCGATGTTATTCGATGATATCTGACAAAGTTATATGCAAACTCACTCAAATATATGAGAAATGTTGAAATTCGACTTCAAATTAGGAAGTTAGACTTTGAAAATTTTCAATTAACACAAAGTGACAGTTGACCTCAACGGGCTTCAATCGATGTTATTCGATGATATCTGACAAAGTTAGATGCAAACTCACTCAAATATATGAGAAATGTTGAAATTCGACTCCAAATTAGGAAGTTAGACTTTGAAAATTTTCAATTAACACAAAGTGACAGTTGACCTCAATGGCTTCAATCGATGTTATTCGATGATATCTGACAAAGTTAGATGCAAACTCACTCAAATATATGAGAAATGTTGAAATTCGACTTCAAATTAGGAAGTTAGACTTTTAAAATTTTCAATTAACACAAAGTGACAGTTGACCTCAATGGGCTTCAATCGATGTTATTCGATGATATCTGACAAAGTTAGATGCAAACTCACTCAAATATATGAGAAATGTTGAAATTCGACTCCAAATTAGGAAGTTAGACTTTGAAAATTTTCAATTAACACAAAGTGACAGTTGACCTCAATGGGCTTCAATCGATTGTATTCGATGATATCTGACAAAGATAGATGCCAAACTCACTCAAATATATGAGAAATGTTGAAATTCGACTCCAAATTAGGAAGTTAGACTTTGAAAATTTTCAATTAACACAAAGTGACAGTTGACCTCAATGGGCTTCAATCGATGTTATTCGATGATATCTGACAAAGTTAGATGCAAACTCACTCAAATATATGAGAAATGTTGAAATTCGACTTCAAATTAGGAAGTTAGACTTTTAAAATTTTCAATTAACACAAAGTGACAGTTGACCTCAATGGGCTTCAATCGATGTTATTCGATGATATCTGACAAAGTTAGATGCAAACTCACTGAAATATATGAGAAATGTTGAAATTCGACTCCAAATTAGGAAGTTAGACTTTGAAAATTTTCAATTAACACAAAGTGACAGTTGACCTCAATGGGCTTCAATCGATGTTATTCGATGATATCTGACAAAGATAGATGCAAACTCACTCAAATATATGAGAAATGGTGAAATTCGACTTCAAATTAGGAAGTTAGACTTTGAAAATTTTCAATTAACACAAAGTGACAGTTGACCTCAATGGGCTTCAATCGATGTTATTCGATGATATCTGACAAAGTTAGATGCAAACTCACTCAAATATATGAGAAATGTTGAAATTCGACTTCAAATTAGGAAGTTAGACTTTGAAAATTTTTCAATTAACACAAAGTGACAGTTGACCTCAATGGGCTTCAATCGATGTTATTCGATGATATCTGACAAAGTTAGATGCAAACTCATTCAAATATATGAGAAATGTTGAAATTCGACTCCAAATTAGGAAGTTAGACTTTGAAAATTTTTCAATTAACACAAAGTGACAGTTGACCTCAACGGGCTTCAATCGATGTTATTCGATGAATATCTGACAAAGTTATATGCAAACTCACTCAAATATATGAGAAATGTTGAAATTCGACTTCAAATTAGGAAGTTAGACTTTGAAAATTTTCAATTAACACAAAGTGACAGTTGACGTCAATGGGTTTCAATCGATGTTATTCGATGATATCTGACAAAGTTATATGCAAACTCACTCAAATATATGAGAAATGTTGAAATTCGACTTCAAATTAGGAAGTTAGACTTTGAAAATTTTCAATTAACACAAAGTGACAGTTGACCTCAATGGGCTTCAATCGATGTTATTCGATGATATCTGACAAAGTTAGATGCAAACTCACTCAAATATATGAGAAATGTTGAAATTCGACTTCAAATTAGGAAGTTAGACTTTTAAAATTTTCAATTAACACAAAGTGACAGTTGACCTCAATGGGCTTCAATCGATGTTATTCGATGATATCTGATAAAGTTAGATGCAAACTCACTCAAATATATGAGAAATGTTGAAATTCGACTCCAATTAGGAAGTTAGACTTTGAAAATTTTCAATTAACACAAAGTGACAGTTGACCTCAATGGGCTTCAATCGATGTTATTCGATGATATCTGACAAAGATAGATGCAAACTCACTCAAATATATGAGAAATGTTGAAATTCGACTCCAAATATAGGAAGTTAGACTTTGAAAATTTTCAATTAACACAAAGTGACAGTTGACCTCAATGGGCTTCAATCGATGTTATTCGATGATATCTGACAAAGTTAGATGCAAACTCACTCAAATATATGAGAAATGTTGAAATTCGACTTCAAATTAGGAAGTTAGACTTTTAAAATTTTCATTTAACACAAAGTGACAGTTGACCTCAATGGGCTTCAATCGATGTTATTCGATGATATCTGACAAAGTTAGATGCAAACTCACTCAAATATATGAGAAATGTGAAATTCGACTCCAAATTAGGAAGTTAGACTTTGAAAATTTTCAATTAACACAAAGTGACAGTTGACCTCAATGGGCTTCAATCGATGTTATTCGATGATATCTGACAAAGATAGATGCAAACTCACTCAAATATATGAGAAATGTTGAAATTCGACTTCAAAATAGGAAGTTAGACTTTGAAAATTTTCAATTAACACAAAGTGACAGTTGACCTCAATGGGCTTCAATCGATGTTATTCGATGATATCTGACAAAGTTAGATGCAAACTCACTCAAATA